>NC_090656.1:14751775-14829638 GCF_040937935.1 Hyperolius riggenbachi | reverse complement strand
AGTCTCAGAGGAAGCAGAAGGTCATAACAAACCATGCAATTAGTACTTTAAGCTATCAACAGAATCTGGCCGTGTGGATCCCCAGCTCCGGCTGGTTCTAGCACGCTTTAGGAACTGACTAAGGTCTGAGCGCTAACACGATAGCATACGCAACAGCAGACACTGAGCAACTGACAGCCCTGTCCTATATATACCAAACGCGCTCCACAGCACTGCCCCAGTCACTCAGCCAATCCGGAACATAGCTGGAGTCAGCTGACCGCATGATCAGCTGACTCTCCTTCTAGATGCATAAAGGTCCTGTTGCTCAGCTCTCGCGCGCGTAGCCCTTAGTCTGTAAGCAACAGAAGGACCAGGCAAAGCATCAGCATGCAACTGCGCGGCAGAGGCCGCCACCTGATACACAGAGATAGCCGCCATGCCGCTTGTCTCTGCGGCGGTATCTCCGCTATTCATTACAAGCAATTTGCAGATACTCCAGAATGTTATGAAGAGTGTTCAGATGAATTGCATAGTCCTTATTTGCCATGAAAATTAACTGAATCCCAAAAAACCCTTCCACTGCATTTCATTGTGATCATTAAAAGACCTGCTGACAGAGATCAATTCAGTAATCGTCTGGTTAACTCAGGTGAGAATGTTGACGAGCACAAGGCTGGAGATCATTATGTCAGGCTGATTGGGTTAGAATGGCAGACTTGACATGTAAAAAGGAGAGTGATGCTTGAAATCATTGATCTTTCATTGTTAACCATGGTGACCACCAAAGAAACACATGCAGCCATCATTGCGTTGCATAAAATTGGCTTCACAGGCAAGGATATTGTGGCTACTAAGATTGCACCTAAATCAGCAATTTATAGGATCATCAAGAACTTCAAGAAAAGAGGGTCATTTCTTGTTAAGAAGGCTTCGGGGCATCCAAGAAAGTCCAGCAAGCACCGGGATCGACTGCAAAAGAGAATTCAGCTGTGGGATAGGAGTGCAACTAGTGCAGAGGTTGCTCAGGAATGCCAGCAGGCTGGCGTGAGCGCATCTGCATGCACAGTGAGGCAAAGACTTTAGAAGATGGCCTGGTGTTAAGAAGGGCAGCCATTTCTCCCCCCCCCCCCCCCAAAACAAAAAAACATCAGGGACAGATTGATCTTCTGCAGAAAGTATGGTGAATGGACTGCTGATGAATGGTGCAAAGTCATATTCTCCAATGAAGGCCCTTTTCAATTGTTTAAGGGCATCTGGAAAAAGGTTTGTCAGGAGAAGAAAAAGGTGAGCGCTACCATCAGTCCTGTGTCATGCCAACAGTAAAGCATCCTGAGACCATTCATGTGTGGGGTTGCTTCTCATCCAAGGGAGTGGGCTCACTCACAATTTTGACAAAAAACACAGCCACAAATAAAGAATGGTACCAAAACACCCTCCAACAGCAACTTCTTCCAACAATCCAACAGTTTGGTGATGAACAATGCATTTTCCAGCACGATGGAGCACCGTGTCATAAGGCAAGTGATAACTAAGTGGCTCGGAGACCAAAACATTGAAATGTTGGGTCCATGGTCTGGAAACTTCCCAGATCTTATCCCATTGAGAACTTGTGGTCATTCCTCAAGAGGCGGGTGGACAAACAAAAACCAACTAATTCCGAGAAACTCAAAAAAAGTGATTATGAAAGAATGGGTTGCTATCAGTCAGGATTTGACCCAGAAGTTGATCGAGAGCATGCCTAGTCGAATTGCAGAGGTCCTGAAACAGAAGGGCCAACACTGCAAATACTGACTCTTTGCATAAATCTCGTGTAACTTTCAATAAAGGCTTTGAAATGTATGAAGTGCTTTTAATTATATTTCAATACATCACAAACAACTGAAACAGAGCTAAAAGCAGTTTAGCAGCAAACTGAAAAATCATATTTTGACAGTCTCAAAATTTTTGGCCAGGACTGTATACATCGTATATACACTATATTCATACATTATATAAATTACACAAACATGTATTGTGTATACATACTACATACAGACATAGTATATAAATACATGCATTGTGTATGCATAGAATATACACACACACAATACATACACAAACATTGCATATTCATAGTATATACATATATATGTACAAACATGTATTGTGTGTATACATTGTATATAAACACATAATATACACTAACATGTATCGAACACACACACACACACGTTTTGTGTATATGTTACGGCCAGAACCCGAAGTCTGGCCACTTCGGGTTCTGGCCGGTCAAATCTAGAAGTGGCCGGCTGATGCGGCTAATGTCAGAAATAAACGTTTCCTCAGACTTTGGCCGGCCAGAACGCATTCTGGATAAGTGTGGCCAGCCAAGTCCTGAAGTGCCGCTCACCTCTCCGCTGCCTCTAGTCAGACCTCACATCAGGACGACCCGGACCGGAGAGGCAGAGCAGTGCACACGCGACACGCAAGACGCATACACTTCCATGCTGACGTGATGTCATTGCTCACTTCCGCATGTGAAGTGTATGGGTCAGGGCGGGTAGTGTGCATGCTGCTCTGCTTCTCTCCGCCGCTCTGGTCGCCCTGATCTGGGGTCTGGAAATAGCGCAGGCTGCCCCCCCAGTCATGCAAAGCGCACGGCAAAGCCTTGCAAACCAGCCAGAAAAGCCCCCACACCCATGCAAAAACTACCCCAGCAATGCAGAGTGCCCAGCATTTCCCCCCCCCCCCCCCTGAGCCATGCACATTGGCCAGCAAATCCCCCCCCCAGTCATGCAAAGTGCCCAGCAAATCCCCCCCCCCCCCCCGCCATGCAAAGAGCCCAGCAAATTCCTCCCCCAGCCATGCAAAGCAGCCAGAAAAGCCCCCACAGCCATGCAAAACTACCCCAGCAATGCACAAAGCCCCCCTGGCCATGCAAAGGGCCCAGCATATCAAACCCCAGCCATGCAAAAACCCAGCAAATCCCCCCACCCCCCAGCCATGCAAAGCGCCCATCAAATCCCTCCCCCCAGCCATGCAAAGCGCCCATCAACCCCCCCCCCCCTCCCCACCATGCAAAGCGTCCAGCAAAGCCTCCCCCCCTCCAGCCACGCATAGCGCCCAGCAAAGCACCCCCCAGTCATGCATCCCCCCTCTCCCCTGTGTCACCTGACTGCCACAGCAGAGCAGCTAATTTAAATGCACAGGATGTTAATATGTCTGCTTCCAAGAAAGCAGGATGTTGACACAGTGCAGATTTATTGCAGGATTTGTATCAGCTGTAACTAACAAATGTTCTGGGATTTTTGCGTTTTGGACTTTGGCCGACTGACATTGGCCGGTTCTAGAACTGGCCGGCCAATGTCAGAAATTCCCAGCATTTTGGACTTTGGCCGACGTGAAATCGGCCAGTTCTAGAAACGGCCGGCCAATTCTAGAATTGGCCGATTTCTGGTTTTGGCCATAACATATACACAAAATATACAAACATTGTGTATAAATAGTATATACACAAACACGTATTGAGTATACATACTATTTTTTTATTTATTTATTTATTTGTTGTATTTATAAAGCGCCAACATATTACGCAGCGCGTACATGCAATATGTATTTTGTGTATATATACACTCACAATATATACAAACGTATTGTATATACACCAACATGTAATGTATATATAGTATATACACTATATTAACCACTTTACCCCCGCGCGTACGTATTTCTCCGCCCCTTTTTCCATCCTTTAAAAACCAGGGACGGAGAAACACGTACTTTCCGCGTTCCCGACGCTGTCCGCGCTCCCGCTCGTAAACACGCCGCCCGCCGCTAGTAAAACCGCCGCCGCCCGCTCGCCCGGAGATCAATGAACGGGAAAATCCATTCCCGTTCGTTGATCTAAGCCCCACAATGACCCGCTGCTCTCCTATGGGCAGCGCGATCATTGTGAGAAGAAACTCACGTGTCCAGCCTCCTTATTCTTCCTCCAAGCTTCCGGAAGGAGGCTTGGAGGTCGCAATAAAGCAAAAAGTTACTGTGGCCATCTTGTGGCCAAATAGTAAACTACACCCTACACATTTTTCACATACAAATAAATGACTTTTACACAAAAAATTAACTCATTACCTCCCACACTCCCCATTTTTTTTTTTTTTTTGTAATTAAAAAAAAATTCAAAAATTTACAATTAAAAAAAATTCATAATTAGTTACCTTAGGGACTGAACTTTTTAAATATTTAAGTCAAGAGGGTATAACACTGTTACTTTATAAACTATGGGCTTGTAATTAGGGATGGACGCAAAACTGAAAAAAATGCACCTTTATTTCCAAATGAAATATTGGCGCCAAACATTGTGATAGGGACATAATTTAAACGGTTTTATAACCGGGACAAAAGGGCACATAAATTTCATGGGTTTTAATTACAGTAGCATGCATTATTTAAAAACTATAATGGCCGAAAACTGAAAAATAATTTTTTTTTCCCCCACATTTTTCCTATTTTCCCATTAAAACACATTTAGAAAAAAATAATTCTTGCCATAATGTCCCACCTAAAGAAAGCCTAATTGGTGGCGGAAAAAACAAGATATAGTTCATTTCATTGCGATAAGTAATGATAAAGTTATAGACGAATGAATGGAAGGAGCGCTGAAAGGTGAAAATTGCTCTGGTGGTCAGGGGGTAAAACCCCTCAGTGGTGAAGTGGTTAATACATTGTATAAACATTTATTGTGTATACATACTACCTAGTATATATAAATATGTATTGTGTAGGCATAGTATACACACACTATATACAAACATTGTGCATTCATAATATATACGCACACATGTACAAACATTTGTGTGTATACATAGTATATAAACACATAAGATACACTAACATGTATTAAGTATACATACACACAATATATACAAACATGTATTGTGTATATACAGAATTTAAACGTATTGTGTACACATAGTGTACACACACACACACACACACACACACACACACACATAGTATACACACACACACACACACACACACACACACACACACACACACACACACACGTATTGTGTATACATAGTATATCTATATTCATACATTAAACAAACATGTATTGTGTATACATACTATACACATATTGTGTACTCATGCATAATACATACACACAAACAAATATTGTGTTGGTATTTGTAACTTAATCATTCTATATTTTAGACATTTACCGTATTTTTCGCCGTATAAGACGCACTTTTTCTCCCCAAAAAATAGGGGAAAAAAGTCTGTGTCTTATACGGCAAAGGCAGGGAATTCCCGACTTAGAAACGCCCGCCGATCCGGACCGCGACCCGCCGCCACGTCGGGAATTCCCTGCCTGTGTGGCTGCACCCGACATATGCCTCTGCCCGCTCCCCATGCCTGTTATGTGTCCGGCTGAGTGTGTAATATGCCCCCTCCCGCTGTGTGCCGCATCTCTGCGTGCCCCCGCTAGTGTATACTATGCCCGCTCCCGCCGTGTGCCTCATCTCCCTCCCCATGTGGTTGCTGCCCCATGTGATAATGACGCAATCACCACATGCCGATCACTAGAGCGAGATGCGCGGCTGTGAAGGAGGTCTCCAATCCTCGCGGGCATGGCGGAGAGGTAAGCCGCTGCAGATTAACACCCGGGGGGGGGGGGGGGGGGGCAGCCAAGACATGGGGAGGGAGCTAAGGCACACGCCGGGAGCGGGCATATTATACACTAGCGGGGGCACGCAGAGATCAGGCACACAGCGGGAGGGAACATATTACACACTCAGCCGGACACATAACAGGCATGGGGAGAGGGCAGAGGCATATGTCGGGTGCAGCCACAATTTACACACACACGGGGGACACAGGCACATGGGGCAGGCATGAGGGACACAGAGGACACATGGGGGACACAAGCACATGGGGCAGGCAGGCATGAGGGACACACAGAGGACACATGGGGGACACAGGCACATGGGGCAGGCATGAGGGACACACAGAGGACACATGGGGGACACAGGCACATGGGGCAGGCATGAGGGACACACAGAGGACACATGGGGGACACAGGCACATGGGGCAGGCATGAGGGACACACAGAGGACACATGGGGGACACAGGCACATGGGGCAGGCAGGCATGAGGGACACAGAGGACACATGGGACATGCATGGTTGCCACAAAGGACACATAGGGCAAGCATATAGGGCAGGCATGGGTGACAGGGCCCATGGAGCATGTATGAGGGACACACAGATGACACATGGGGTATGCATGGGTAACACATAGGGCAGGCATGGGAGACACATGGGGCATGTATGAGGGACACAGAGGACACATGGGGCAGGTATTGGGGACACAGAGGACACATGGGGAGACGATGGGACACAGGAGGACAACATTTGAGGGGTAACATGTACAAGACTCTCCTGGAATATGGATGCACCAGGTTTAGTATATTTTTTTTTTCCTCTGGTTTTTGCCCTCTAAACCTGGGTGCGTCTTATATTCCGAAGCGTCTTATACGGCGCGAAATACATACAAAAAAATGCTGTCAAAAATGCAAGAATTTTCATTAAAAAAATAAAAAAAATGCAAAAAATGAACAGATGAACAATCTATATCAAAAGTTGGTGTGTGTGGCTATAGGCTTCCTCACATCTGTCTCCATGTAATCCCAGACACACTCCATGTGGAGATCAGGGCTCTGTGGGGGCAATACCATCACTTCATTACGCTGAATATACTTCTTACTCACTTTGGCTGTGCGTTTGGGGTTATATTCCTGCTGTAGATTACATTTCAGGCCAATCATACGCCTTTCTGATGGATAAGGAGAACAAAATTGTGCAGAAAGTCTTGCATGCAAAACAAAATACACATCAAATTGTGCACTGGAAAAATTTCAACCCCATTGGAGGAGGTGCAACACTGAGACAAAAAAGATAACTCCAAATAGGAACATTGGCACACAAAGGATTAAAAATTGTTTTTGACCCCATTTGACTTAAAGGAATCATCATCAGGGGAAAAAAAAAAAAAAAAACAGCGTTACTCACCTGGGGCTCTCTAGCCCCTGCAGACAACTGATCCGCTCTCTCCGCTGCCGTCCCGGACTCCCCGCAAAGTGCAGAGGACGACCTCGATGTCATCCTTACTGCACCTGCGTGAAGCGCCGCTGTCAATCATGGCCACGTTGTCCGTGGTGCACTGGGCAGGCACAGTAGTTCTGCACTGTGCAGAGAGTCCAGGACAGCAGCGGAGAGGTTGGCGTGGGACAGTGGGCTGCAAGGGGTTGGAGAAAGCCCCAGGTGAGTAACGCTGATTTTTTTTAATTTATTTTTTTTGCCTGACGATTCCTTTAAGTGAAGATGAGGAAGTCTTTAAAAAGGTGGCCACTAATGGTACAATTTGCCAAGCTATTGTTCACAATCTTCACATGAACATTTGGAAATGCTACCTTGGGACCACTAATAGACAAAAATCTCCTAACCAGTTCTATCAGATTGACAGAATCCTTAAAAAAAAAAATATATAAACTATATTAGGCTGACCAGATGTCCTCTTTTTCCCAGGACAGGTCCTGACAGGTTTTTGAAATGTCTCCGTGAAGAGAGCCGAACACAGAGCGAGTCAGAAGAGCCAATTGAAGAGACAGAGAGCCGAGCAGCCAAGACTCAGTCCAGTGTTTTCCCCAGAGCCTATCAGCTTTGCAGTAGTTTTGTCCGGATCATGAACGATTCGCATCCGGATCATTCGACATCTGGTCAGCCAAAACTATGTCATTAATCTGATCAGACTGGTTTACGAGATTTTTGTCCATTAGTAGTGCCAAACAATCATTTCCAATCATTCATGAGGAATCGTTTGTAAACAAATTGTATCGTTCATGGCCTTACCTAGTAAATATCACTTTTTGTGTAGTAATTGAACTTCTTGGCTCCACCCAGTGCACACCCCTGAAACCTCTCCTACCCAATTCATCCATCCCCCACCCTGCTGACAGACCAGTCAAAATATTGAATATAATACTAATGGACACACACACACACACACACACACACACACACACACACACACACACACTAGCTAGCTAATCGCCACCAAAATTAGGCCTTCGGGAGAATACTGCGTTACTATGCAGTATTCCTCATCTGGCCAAGCGGGAAGTGAACGGAAGCGTATTATAAAAACACACTTCTGCGCTACTACATCGCGTTGGAAAGCTTTTAAAAATACTCACGTTGCCATAGACCAGTGATGGCTAACCTTGGCACTCCAGCTGTGACAAAACTACAAATCCCATCAGGCCTCTGCCTCCCCGAGTTATGCTTAGAGCTGTCAGAGTATTGCAATGCCTCATGGGACTTGTAGTTCTACCACAGCTGGAGTTAGCCATGACTGCCATAGACTAACAACTAACGGGCTGACTCAGGTCACTGCGCTGTAACGTAGTTCTGGACCAGCATCAGAGCGAGGACTTCCCGGGGACCACAACGCTGGTAATGCGATTTACCAGGGATGGTCGTAGGTAGCCAACTTCGCTACGCTGGAACTACGCGTATTTTTACGCAAATACGCTTCGCACTCTACGGCTCCGAAATCAGTCACTTCGCTACGTTAGCATACCGTAGACTACGCATTAAAATACGCAAGCTTCACGTATTGCATAGCGTAGTTGATGCGACCGCTTATGCCCTTATGCGGAAAAATTTCCGCAATAATCTGCTAACTAGGTGCATACACAAACTAATATAAGCATACATTCCAACATCCTATGCGGAATTGTATGCGTATAAAGGGCAATAAAATTTTTGCGCATGCGCAATGACCCATATAAATGCAGTTACCGCACGCGTAGTTGACTTCGCAATTCATACGTCAACTACGCGTAGCGGGCGAAGCTACGCATAGCGGGACTACGACTACACGGAAATGCGTAAGTGTAGCTCTTAAACTTCGCCTACGAACTACGATGCGTAGATTCACGCTGGCGTAGTTTACGAGCAACCCTGCGATTTACCCCATAGGTTTGTACCGGACTGCTGTAGCAGTGCATTCATTTGATGCACCGCCCCAGAGTGAAAGGGTCCTTCTACTACATTGAGGTGGAAATTGGTCAGCGATTGGCCAAACATAATTGGAAGTGTTTACCAGGCTTCACTGGTCAGTATAATAATGAATGGCATCTGTATCACATCTGGCCATTTTCCATGCACTGCAATAATCCACCAGACACCAAAGGAAATGAGATTTTCACCACTTCACACTCCTGAGCTGTTACTCCATGGCCCATATGCAATTCACTTTCTCCTAGGTGAGATTTCACACCTTGCTAGAAAATGCATTTTAGACCCCCAGCAAGCAAGAACATATCAATTTTGATAGTGCTTTTTCAATTGTAAAATACTAAAACGTTATTTGAAAAAAAAAAAAAAGTTGTCTAGGAGGTAACTCAGGAGAAAAAGTGACTTGCATATGGGCCCATACATTCAAAATATAATAAATAAAGGGTACTTATCCGTTAGCCGGGCGCATCCTCTAGGTGGCGACAAAACTCCACCAGAGTTACATCTTTCCCAACTATCCATGGCGGCCTGGAGGGGGGAATAAAGACAAAGACAAACACTTACTGTATATTCCTGCGTATAAGACTACTTTTTAACCCTTGAAAATCTTCTGAAAAGTTGGGGGTCGTCTTATACGCCGGGTATCATTGTTGCTGGGTGATACCCCCTATCCTGTTCCTGTCTCTCAGATCTTGCTGCTGAGGACTGTAGTGAAGCGGTGCAGGCACATATGTTTGAGTTCTGAGAGGCAGAGAGGGAGGTAATTAGGATACAAGGGTGGGCCATAGGGGTGAAAGAGGCGTATTTTATGGGCACAGCGCAATCTATTCTTCCATACCGCTCTGATAAACAGGGAGGCAGGGAGAGCTGACCAATCCACTTAGGGAGAGGAAGAGCTGACCAATCCAACCAGTCAATTGACTATATACGGTTATATACTGGGTACCACATACAGTACAGCACCAGTATATGATTTTTTTTTATTTGGTGTACGTTGGAAAAGGGGTAGTCTTATACAGTGAGTATATCACAAACTCTATATTTTAAATGAAAAAGTTGGGGGTCGTCTTATACACCCAGTCGTCTTATACGCCGGAATATACGGTATATAGCGCTTTTCTCCTGGCGGACTCAAAGCGCCAAAGCTGCAGCCACTAGGGGGCGCTCTATAGGCAGTAGCAGTGTTAGGGAGACTTGCCTAAGGTCTCCTGCTGAAATAAGTACTGGCTTACTGAACAGGCAGAGCCGAGATTCAAACCCAGGTCTCCTGTGTCAGAGGCAGAGCCCTTATTCATTACACTATCCAGCCACCTGGATAGTAATTAGTAATTAGCGCCACCTGCTGGATGCGCCGGCTAACGGATAAGTACCAAATAAAAAAAAGACAAGCTACTAGGCTTTTCACACAATGGGCTCTATTCTCAAAGAGCCAGATTTTCCGCAAAATTTTACCGCTATATTCCCGCCAGCGGTAAACTCCGCATTTTTTCCACATTCACTAATATTTTCCGCATGTTTTCCGCATGCGGGAAAAAAAGATGCGGAAACAGCCATTATTCTTGCGGGATTGATGCGGTAAAAAGGTCGCATGAAAAAATGTTTAAAAAAAAAAAGTTAAAGTCCAGCAAGCACAGCCCTTAGGCCTCCACACTTCATTAAAGTCAATGGGATGCGGAATATATCACCTACTATCGGTAATTAACGACGAAATGATGCGCCTGAACATTTTTGAGAATTGATCTTTTATTGCGGAAAATACCGACTTTTGCGGAAATTTTTCCGCATGAATTCCGCACTTTTACCACACTTTTTCCGCATGCGGAAAAAACATGCGGAACATTTTGAGAATGTCAACTTGGCGGTATTTTGGGTGCAAACTTCCCGCATGTACTTTACCGCATGCGGGAAGTCTTTGAGAATAGAGCCCCTTATGTTTTCTCCAATAATTATTTTAGTGGATTTTTTAGTAAGAAAAATGCAGAAAAACTATCAGTTTTTGCATGACAAGTCCCACAGTTTGGCCCCTCCCGATTCAAAGGATACCGTCTTTCACTACTAGCTGGCCATGCAGCAGACATTATCCCCAGCCTGCATGTCAGTAATGATCGGATGTGATTGCTGTTTGGGGGACAGGTCAGGTACCTCAGTGCTGTATATATGCAGTGCTAGGCAATGGCAGAGCAATGCATCTGTAGAGCACTGGGGCCCTAAACTATCCCCTAGCAACAACTGATAGCTACAGGTGGAAGTATACGGTTTAACATATAGATATTACAGGGGGGGTAAGCTGTTAAAACTGAAGGATTTTGTTTCTTCTTTATTATCAGACACTGCTGATGCCAGAATGATTAGCAGTAGGGATGGTCAATGGGATGCAAATAATTTCAAGTTGATGTAGCATTATGCAAATTTTGAATATAAATGCAGCTTGAGGCCAGATACCCACTAGGAGCGATTTTCTGAGCACGTTGAGATTTGAAAACTCTTGCTAATGTAATGCTATGGGTGTGATCCCACTTGAGTGATGTGATTTTATAAAAATCCCCCATAGCATTGCATTAGCCTTTTCAAATCACTAGCAACTAGAAGTCGCTCCTAGTGGGTTTCTGACCTCAGGGTCTGAATACACTAGAACGCTTCTGTCCGCTTAAAAGTGGACATAAACATGCTCAGGCCTTGTTATCCACCATGTATACTGCTGTATAACCCACCCGTCTTCCAAAATAACACATCCCCCCCCCCCCCCCCCATAAAAAACACCTTCCTGAATGCACCTCACACCAGACCAATTCCCCTGGTGGTCAGAAAACAGCTTATAGTTGGAGCCAAGACCACCTGTGTGCAGGAGGCGGGAACACCCACAATGCAGTAGTAGGGAGGGTCAATCAGATGCAAATGCTAACAAGTTGATGCAGGATCATGCAATTTTAAATGCAAATATATACAGCTTAGAAATTGGCCAGATAAATCCTGCCATGGTGATTGTCCATTTTCAAGATGCATACATTTGCATGTACATTTTGCATAATACTGCACCAGCTTGCTATCATTTGCATTTCATTGCCGATCCCTAGTCAGGGACTCTGTAACAAATACTGGCTATATTTTAATGGTCAAATTCTAAGCAGCAAAAAATTGCCTCCAATAAATATAAAATTGAAATCAACACAATTGTTACCATTTCATTGACCAGGGGCATTGCTGGGGCCCTGGGAGATCTGGGGCACCAGGCCAGAGTCAAGCTGTGACACGTGTTCCCACATAGAAATACCATAAACAGGTAGCATTTTACAATAATGGCAGAGCTTCTGTGTTGGCCTGGGTGTTGTGCTCGGCTGGCCTGCTGGTGATGTTGTGCTGGCTGGACTGGCAGTGATGGGAGCAGTGCTGGCTTAACAAGCTTGTGGAACTGTGCTGCCTGGCTTAATGAGCTGGTGATGGACTGTGTTGTGTCAGCTGGCTGAGTGACCAACTGACCTGGTGATGCTATGCTGTGTGACACACTGTGCTGCAGGATGGCTGACCCATACCAACTGGCAGGCAGCAGACGGGACACTGAACTGCCCAACAAGCACACAGTTCAACCTCCTGTCTGTCCTAAAGGAAACCAAAGACTTCCAGACTGCAAGCATTTAGGCCCCGTTCAGACTGCAGAACGCAGACCGCAACGCATGCGGACCGCAACGCGTACGAACACACGCCATCCGCGTTCGTATGCGTTGCGTGGCTGATCCCATCACTGAAAAGTGAATGGGACAGCCATGCGTTTTTACAAAATCTGCGTGCAGCATGCGTTTCCGGACCGCACAGGTCCGGAACGCATGCAGTGTGAACATCAGACATTGCACTCTATGCAATGTCTGATGTCGTGCGTGTCGGCCACCTGCACGAGTTTCCAAAACGCGGCTGGCAACGGGTGCAGTGTGAACGGGGCCTTATAGTTACCTGGGAACTTCCTTCAGCCCCTGTAGGCCGTGGGCTTCCTCAGCATCCTCTCAGTCCCATCCATTTATCTGCTGTCCAGCTCGGTAGTCTGGAAGTTCTGCAAATGCATGACTGAGCATCCGTGGCTGCACTCCTGTGGCTAGGAGTATTCTGCGCAGACAACCGGCCACAGAAGCACCATTGGGGCTGCACACAGTCAGGTATACACAGGGGAACATGACTGAGCCCAGTCACAGCTTTAAAGGGAACCTAAGCTGAGAAGTATATGAATTTTTCTTTTTAAAATAATACCAGTTGCCCGACTCCCCTGCTGATCCTGTGTCTCTAAAGGTGCATACACACACAGACTATAGTCTTTGGAAAATGAAAGATCACAGACCAATCTTACCACCAGTGGCGTAGCTATGGAGCTCGGGGCCCCGATGCGAGTTTTACATTGGGCCCCCCCAAGCACTCTATACGTAACAATTGATACGGCGCACCAAAACCTGCCAAGGTCATCTACAGTATTAGAGGTGCAAGAAGGGGATGGGGAACAGTGTGTTAATGATTACTACCATTCAAAGCATATATATAGAAGTGATTATTTCCACCTCAGCACCAATAAACAGCTTATACTTTGTTTTAGTAAGGGCCCCATGGGGCCCCTCTGGCCCAAGAGCCCCGATGCGGTCGCTACCTCTGCAACCCCTATTGCTACGCCCCTGCTTACCACCCTTCATGTAGTATGAGAGCCATACCTTCACAGTCTTTTCTATGGAGCTGAACTCCCCATCAGACAGAAATCTTTGCAAGATGCTGCACACACAGATGCTGTACAGACACAAAAGATCAGTTTCTGCAAAAGATTTGTTCCTGCCAAAAATCCATTCCTGCAAATTGCAATGATAGTCTATGAGATCTGCAGATCATCATACACACATGATTTAACTGACATTCATCTGCAGATCAGATCCACCAGGATGGATTTTCAGATCTGCAGATGATTGCTTGATCTGCAGATGAATGTCAGTTAAATCATGTGTGTATGATGATCTGCAGATCTCATAGACTATCATTGCAATTTGCAGGAATGGATTTTTGGCAGGAACAAATCTTTTGCAGAAACTGATCTTTTGTGTCTGTACAGCATCTGTGTGTGCAGCATCTTGCAAAGATTTCTGTCTGATGGGGAGTTCAGCTCCATAGAAAAGACTGTGTAGAGTATGGCTCTCATACTACATGGAAGGGGGTAAGATTTCTGTCTGATGGGGAGTTCAGCTCCATAGAAAAGACTGTGTAGAGTATGGCTCTCATACTACATGAAGGGTGGTAAGATTGGTCTGTGATCTTTCATTTTCCAAAGACTATAGTCTGATGTGTGAATGCACCCTAAGGCTGCATTTCCACTTGTGCGGTGCAAATCGCCGCGGTAAAAATTCGCATGCGGATTTCACATGCGGGTCTATGCAAATTTTCATGCGCATTTGTATGCGAATTCGCATGGATGACGATGTATGCGCATTTAACCATGGCAGTGCTGGTGTGCTTTTCCATTGTTTCAATGTGAATTTGCATGAAATGTATGCGATTCGCATAGCGGTATGCGGGTTTGCGAATTCTGATGGCTCTGCCATGTGAATTTTTTCTGCACAGAAAAACGCAAAGGAAACCTGACAAGTGGAAACAGTCCCATTCACTTATATTGCTATGCGAATTTGCATGCAAAAACGCATGCGAATTCGCAATAGTGGAAATGGGCCCTCATACTTTTAGCCACAGCCCCTGAACAAGCATGCAGATCAGGTGCTCTGACTGAAGTCAGACTGAATTAGCTGCATGCTTGTTTCAGGTGTGATTCAGCCACTACTGCAGCAAAAGAGATCATCAGGAGTGCCAGGCAACTGGTATTGTTTAAAAGGAAACATCCATATTCCTCAGTTAAGGTTCTGTTAAACCAGGCCAGCCAGCGGAGGAACGGAGCAGCCCTGGAGGATGGCGAGGGAGCCCACAGGGGGCTGGAGGAAGTGCCAAGTATAAATGCTTGTACACTTTACAGTAGGGATGATCAATGAGATGCAAATATTTGAGTTCATGCAGATTTATGCAGAGCTGTGGAGTAGCTACAAAAATCATCCAACTCTGACTCCTCAGTTTAGTGACACCAAAGATTCCAGGTACCAAAATTGCTTCAACTGCCTTCGGCTCCACAGCTCAGGATGTATGTAAATTTGTATGCAAATATATTCAGCTTGAAATTTGACCAGGCAAGTCCCACACAGGTTCAATTGATTGGTCCATTTCCAAGCTGTATATATTTGCATAAACATTTAGACAAGTCCGCATGAACTTACTTTCATGGATCATCCCTACTTTATAGTACAATGGTCTCTATTCAGAAAGCACTACTGCATCTGTTAATGCTCAAACAGCTGAGTTTTCTGATCACCTTAATAAATTACAATTCACTAAACTTGTTACCACACAAACAAAACAAAAAAAAAAAACTAGTGAGGTAAATTACTAACTTATGCCGTAATTATGTCAGGAAATGGCAAGAAATGTCAATTCACAATGATTTGCACACTTCATTTACCGGACAAAAGCGTTTGGTAATTTTCTCCAGCCCACAGCAGCCGACAACCTGTTCTCCTCATGCTGTCTCTGTGCTGTAAGGCCTCTTTTCCACGAACTGTTGAGCTGTGTGCTCAGCAAGCAGTTGCCAGGCAGCAGTGAGCAGTTGCCAGGCAGCAGTGAGCAGTTGTGAGAGTTTGAGAGGCATTTCACTGCCTAGAAACAGTTTGTGGAAAGGAGGCCTAACTTAACAGACAGCCTTTGGGGAGAACCTGGCAGCCAATAGGGAGAGACACACAGCCTGCTTCTCATGCTAATTGGATGCAACAGGTATGCAGGTGGGACTTTCAGTGTATCGATGCAGACACAAGCTACAACTCTGCCGGCATCCCTTTAGATGTGCATATTTGTATTTTAGCACATAGAAGAGCTCCCCCTGGTGGCTCCAGCACATAAAGGGATGACAGGCGGCACAGTCTGGAAAACCTCTGAGTCACACACACAGCTCCCTGCCTGCTGCCCTGCTAGAAAGGTGGCAAGTAAAACTTCCCGACCGACCAGGGCTTAGTAGATTGAGGCAGTTTGTTCGGTAAATTACTAAACTTCTGCCTCATGGGAGAAAACTTTTCTGAATTTGGAATAAAAAGTGTAAAAATACTGCATGAGGTATTTTATCTCCAATTTTTTTTTTCTTACCGAACTGCTTATTGTGAATAGAGCCCATTGAGCACTAGTTCAGAAAAAAAGTAAACCTTTATTTTCTTACAAACGGAATTGCCAGAAGTGAGGTGTCCCTGGTGGTGAGTGACATCTTTAGTTCTGCCAGGTGATCTGTGCGGAATGTTCATTACTGAGTTCTATGCACAGAGGAAGATATTGCTTGCTTGTTGGTTGGAGCCACAATTTCCCACAATGCAACGAGGGTCAAAGACCGCAAACTGTCAGGACATCACACTGTGGGAGGGGCTTCACCACAATATCCACCATACAGACCCCCCTGATCTATTTGAGAAAAGGTAAATCTTGCTTGTGGGAAAGGGGGCATCAGCTACTTACTGGGATGTAGATAAATCCCTGATGTAAAAGGATCCCAAGGTGTGAGACCTATGGAAGCTGACATGTAGTTCCTGTTACACAATACCAGTTGCCTGTGCCTGGCAGTCCTACTGAGAATTCTGGTCAGTTGGGTGTAAATCCCACACTGAACAAGCATGCAGCTAATCCTGTCAGATTTGTCATAGACATGTGATCAGCATATGCTTGTTCAGGGTCTATGGCTGGAAGTATTAGAGGCAGAGGATCAGCAGGACAGCCAGGCAAATCGGAATTATTTAAAAAGGAAACAAACATGTCAGCCACCATATCCCTCACCTTGGGTTCCCTTTAACACTCCTTTTTAATTCGCCTCACATATATCATTTAAAGGACAACTGTAACAAAAGAGATATGGAGGATGTCATATGCATTTCCTTTTAAAAAAATGCCAGTTGCCTGGCAGTCCTGCTGGTCTATGTGGTTGCAGTAATGCATGAATCACACCAGAAACAAGCATGCAGCTAATCTTGCTACAACAGTCAGAACCACCTGACGTGCTGCAAACTTGTTCAGGGTCTATAGCTAAAAATATTACAGGCAGGGGATTGGCAGGATAGCCAGGGAACTGGTATTGCTTAAAAGGAAATAAATATGGCAGCCTCCATATAACTCTCACCTCAGGTATCCCCTTTAAGCTGTGCTGGTGGCTACTCTTGCTGTGCTAAGCTAGCTGACACAAGCCCAGTCCTAGTGCACTTGGCCACTTACCTACACTTTTATACTCCGCTCTCCTCTCCCTGCTACACACTGCCTCTCCCCACATCTCCCTGTGTGATGGGGGCTGTTGCTGTGTGATGGGGGCAGCTGTCTGCAGCGTGACGGGAGGGCAGCTGCAGCTGCTGTGTGATGGGGGGGGGGGCAGATGCAGCTTCTGTGTGACTGGGGGAGGCACTGCAGCTGCTGTGTGATTGGGGAGGGCAGCTGCGGCTGCTGTGTGATGGGGCAGCTGTCTGCGGCGTGACGGGAGGGCAGCTGCTGTGTGATGGGGGGGGGGGGGGGGATACAGCTGCTGTGTGACTGGGGCAGGCAGCTGCGGCTGCTGTGTGACCAGGGGAAGCGGCTGCTGTGCGATGGGGGAGGGGGAAGATATGGCTTCTGTGTGACCGGGGGAAGCAGCTGTGGCTGCTGGGGGCTGCTGCTGCTGTGCATGTGTCCCTCCCCATGATAGGGAGTATGTGAGCTCAGCTAGTTACTGTGAGGATGCTGAGGCATGAGGCAGGCTGGCTGGCTGGCTGCTGCTGTAGCAGGCATAAGATGGCAGGCACAGGGGAGACAGGCAGCACCAGGGGAGGACTGGCCAGGGGGGAAGGGGGGAGATTTCCCCCCAGGCTGCCTCTCATTTTATGATTTAGGGCTGGCCGATCCAACTGTTTCAATAATTATTATTGTTAATTATTATTATAAATCAACAATTTGACTGATTTTGGGTGGAAATTAGTTGAATGTATCGATCTGAGATGCTGGGAAATCTCAGGTCGATGTGGTCGATCAAGTGCAATAATCATAAACGTGAAGGAAACCAAGGCCGTTGTCCCTCAAAGTTTATTGTGTGGCCCCCGGTGCCTATGCATTATACTTTACCTGCCACGCTGTTCCTCAAGTGTCCTTGCTGTATTTCTGCATTGGCGCCCCACGTAAGTACTGGCATATAGCACGTGGGTCGCTTGTGTGACGTTATTTGGGCTGGGGCTGCCATGAAAACGGGCCTCTAGTTTGTGTTTTCCCTCCAGGCCAAAAGGTCCCAGTCCTCTCCTGGGCAGCACGCTGTGGGAATCCATTTCAAACAAGTCAAGTGCAGGAGGCAGAGCTATTCAAGCTTTTTCCAATCTCCCGCCTTTTGACATCAAATCCACGCCCCCTGCCAGTGATTGGCCAAGGGGGCAGTGGAATTTATTGTGACAGGCTCAGCCTCAGTCCATAGTGATAGCTGTAGGCTGATGCTAGTGCCAAGCCCCGCCCACAACATGTTGCAATATGAGTTCCCTGCTGAAGGAGACAGTCCCACCCCTCAGTTTATCCAGCCAGTTACTGCAACCCAGCCTCAGCCCTTGTCCCTCCCGTTGGCCAATGATCTCTCCAGTAGAGATGGGAAGTTCGGATCTTTTCAATGATCCGGATGATTCGAATCGGATCATTGAAAAGATCCGGATCTTTGATCCGAATCTTGGATCATTTTACAAGGAAAACATTGGGGGGGGGGGGGGGGGTTGAAATGACTAGCAGGGCAGGAGAAGGAGAGGGGGGTGGACACAGAGAAGGGGAGAAGATGGACAGAAGGCAGGGAGTGGACAGAGAAGGGAGGTGGGAAGCAGAGAGCAGAAATGTTTGCACACAATACCCACATGCTGCAATCATATGCTTTACATATATTTCACCTACATGTTCATCTGTATACAGCCTCGGACAGGCCCACCGAACCACCGATGGTCCCATCGGTGGGCCCCGGCCGTCCCGCCTCCTGGGGGCCCCAGTGCTAAAAAGGAGGGGGGCTAAGCGCAGGAAGGGGGGACATTGTGCACAGATCGGCGGGGAGGGGCGGAAGCCTCCCCCCCCCTCCCTCACCTAGGGGCCCCCCTTCCGCGCTCCCCCCCCCTCTCCAGAATTGCAGCCAGCGGGGAAGAATCACTTAACGGCATGAGTTACGGAGATGAGATCCGTAGCTCTGCGTGCCGCTGGCTGGTCTGCTCTGGTTCCTGAACTGACTGTCCAATCACGCTCTCGCAGGAAGTACTGCGAGAGCGTGATTGGACAGTCAGTTCAGGAAGCAGAGAGCAGACCAGCCAGCGGCACGCAGAGCTACGGATCTCATCTCCGTCATGCTGGTAAGTGATTATTTGCCGCTGGCTGCAATTCTGGAGCGGGGGCCCCTAGGTGAGGGAGGGGGGTTTCTGGTCACTGCTGCCCACATTATGATTTTCTGGTGTCTGCTGCCCACATTGCGATTTTCAGGTGTCTGCTGCCCACATTACGATTTTCAGGTGTCTGCTGCCCACATTACGATTTTCAGGTGTCTGCTGCCCACATTATGATTTTCTGGTGACTGCTGCCCACATTACGATTTTCTGGTCACTGCTGCCTACATTGCGATTTTCTGGTGTCTGCTGCCCACATTACGATTTTCAGGTGTCTGCTGCCCACATTACGCTTTTCTGGTGACTGTTGCCCACATTGCGATTTTCAGGTGTCTGCTGCCCACATTACGATTTTCTGGTGTCTGCTGCCCACAGTACGATTTTCTGGTCACTGCTGCCCACATTGCGATTTTCAGGTGTCTGCTGCCCACATTACGATTTTCTGGTCACTGCTGCCCACTTTTGGGGGGGGTATCTGGCACCAACCTGATGCATTTTGGGGGGTATCTGCCGCCAATCTGATTGCATTTTGTGGGGGTATCAGCCGCCAACCTGATTGCATTTTGTCGGAAAATCTGCTGCGATTTGACTACTTGATGAATTATCATGAGGCATGTAACTACTTGAATATTTTATCTAAAATGTATCTGGTCGGACCTAATCTCTGTGAATAACACCGCTACTTATGTTGTGTTTTTTTTTTTTTTTTAAGTCTGCCCATGACTCATCGTGACCACGCCGATGTTCCAGTGCGTGGTGACACCCTTTTACTTTCGCTGCGGCGCGCTGCGCGCGCCGCATGTGGACATATCCCTATTGGAGACTGTCCTCAGAAGTGCTCACAATCTTTTCCCTACCATAAACTCATGCAAAATTTCTAGAGTACATGTGTATGTGAGCCCAAAATGGGGGGGGGGGGGGGGTGGCGAGGAGGAGGGGATCGGGGGGGGGGGGGCCCAGGCTGAAACTTCCTTGGTGGGCCCTTAGTGTCCCAGTCCGACCCTGTCTGTATACCTTGAATGGAAACGTCGCACAGTGAAATAAAGCATTCCCCAAAGATAAGTGCAGCTGTGCCGAGTGCAGGAGGATTATATTACGCTGCAATCACAGTGCCTGTAAAGTTACTGAGCTGTGCTGAGCTGAGCCAAAAGTTTCCAATGTGTTTACTGTGCACAACTACGAACAGACAGCCTATAATGAGCAGCACGTTATAGCCAGTATGTGTGCTCTACACATATCTGGCAGTGGCACCCATGTCCCCTCTACCTGTCCCTGCAAGGCTGGCTCCCCTGAGTCTCCTCCAACAGAGCGATCCATCTCTGCTCTGCTTCCAGGACCCCGCTGCCCGCTGAGAGGGGGCGTGTCGCTCCTGGCCCCGCCCCTTTTGCGATCCGAATCACTCATTTTGATGATTCGGATGATTCGACTCACAAAATAGATTCGGATCAAAGATCCGAATCGTTCATGATCCGGACAACACTACTCTCCAGTTTATTTTTCCCTCCGATTTGGCCCCATGAGGATGGTTATGTGAGTGGCTGACTGCAGGAGCATTTCCCAGCATTGCAGCAAAGGCTAGATTGGATGGCTAAGGAAGCCTTGTATAGACAATGGGCTCTATTCTCAAAGACTTCCCGCATGCGGTAAAGCACATGCGGGAAGTTTGCGACCAAAATACCGTCAAGTAGAAATTCTCAAAATGTTCTGCATGTTTTTTCCGAATGCAGAAAAAGTGCGGGATTCATGTGGAAAAATTTCCGCAAAAGTCGGTATTTTCCACAATAAAAAAAACAATTCTCAAAAATGTTCAGGCGCATCATTTCGTCGTTATTTACCGATTTCTTATCACCTACAAATAGTAAGTGATATATTCCGCATCCCATTGACTTTAATGAAGTGTGGAGGCTTAAGGGCTGTGCTTGGTGGACTTTAAGTTGTCTTTTTTTAAACACTTTTTCATGCGACCTTTTTCCCGCATGATTCCCGCATGAATAATGGCTGTTTCCGCATCTTTTTTCCCGCATGCGGAAAACATGCGGAAAATATTAGTGAATGTGGAAAAAATAGCGGTAAAATTTTGCGGAAAATTTAAGTCTTTGTGAATTGAGCCCAATGGGCTCTATTCACAAAACCATGTGCGGTAAAGGTGGCCATACACTAGGCCGATTCCCTGCCAATCGACAGCAGACTCGATCACTGGGATCGAATCTGCTGTCACATCGTTCACGTTACACGCTAAATTTCGATCTATTTCGTCCCGAAATAGATCGATCCCGTCGATCGCTCCGTGCGGGAAATTACCATCTATCGCCCGCGGGTAGGGAGCGTGTCGCTAGCGGCGTTTGAGTGCCCGACGACCGACGCAATAAAGCTGCAATACATTACCTGCTCCGCCGGCGCGTATTCCCCCGGTCACCGCTGCTCCGTCTCCGCGCTGGGCTCCGGATCTAGCAGACTTCACTTCTTCCTGTCCCGGCAGGAAGTTTAAACAGTAGAAGGCGCTCTACTGTTTAAACTTCCCCCGGACAGGAGAAGTGAAGCATGCCGGAGACCAGACCAGAGCGGAGACGGAGCAGCGGTGACCGTCACCGGGGGAGTCGCGCCGGGGGAGCAGGTAATGTATGCGGGGGGGAGCGGCAGCAACACCACCACCACAGATTGTGAACAGTTTCAGGCTGAAATCGGTTCGCAATCTGTTTGCAGTAAAGGTAGCCATACGATCCCTCTCTGATCAGAAATTCTCAAAATGTTCGCATTTTTTTTTCCGAATGCGGAAAAAGTGCAGGATTCATGTGGAAAAATTTCCACAAAAGTCGGTATTTTCCGCAATAAAAAAATCAATTCTCAAAAATGTTCAGGCGCATCATTTCGTCGTTATTTACCGATCTTTTATCACCTACAAATAGTAAGTGATATATTCCGCATCCCATTGACTTTAAGTGTGGAGGCTTAAAGGAAAGGTTCAGGGAGGGTGGGTAAAAAATAAAAATCAATTTCCACTTACCTGGGGCTTCCTCCAGCCCGTGGCAGGCAGGAGGTGCCCTCGCCGCCGCTCCGCAGGCTCCCGGTGGTCTCCGGTGGCCGACCCAACCTGGCCAGGCCGGCTGCCAGGTCGGACTCTTCTGCGCTCCAAGGCCCGGAACTTCTGCGTCCCACGCCGGCGCGCTGACGTCATCGGACGTCCTCCGGGCTCTACTGCGCATGCGCAGTACTTCTGCGCTGACGTCATCGGACGTCCTCCGGGCTCTACTGCGCATGCGCAGTACTTCTGCGCCTGCGCAGTAGAGCCCGGAGGACGTCCGATGATGTCAGAGCGCCGGCGTGGGACGCAGAAGTTCCGGGCCTTGGAGCGCAGAAGAGTCCGACCTGGCAGCCGGCCTGGCCAGGTCGGGTCGGCCACCGGAGACCACCGGGAGCCTGCGGAGCGGCGGCGAGGGCACCTCCTGCCTGCCACAGGCTGGAGGAAGCCCCAGGTAAGTGGAAATTGATTTTTATTTTTTACCCACCCTCCCTGAACCTTCCCTTTAAGGGCTGTGCTTGGTGGACTTTAAGTTTTTTTTTTTAAACACTTTTTCATGCAACCTTTTTACCGCATGATTCCCGCATGATTCCCGCATGAATAATGGCTGTTTCTGCATCTTTTTTCCCGCATGTGGAAAACATGCGGAAAATATTAGTGAATGTGGAAAAATGTGGAGTTTACCGCTGGCGGAAATATAGCGGTAAATGGGCTCTATACACAAAACCATGTGCGGTAAAGGTGGCCATACACTAGGCCGAGTCCCCGCCAATAGACAGCAGACTCGATCACTGGGATCAAATCTGCTGTCACATCATTCACGCTACACGCTAAATTTCGATCTATTTCGTTCCGAAATAGATAGATCCCGTCGATCGCTCCGTGCGGGAAATTACCATCGATCGCCCGCGGGTAGGGAGCGTGTTGCTAGCGGCGTTTGAGTGCCCGACGACTGACGCAATAAAGCTGCAATACATTACCTGCTCCGCCGTCGCGTATTCCCCCGATCACCGCTGCTCCGTCTCCGCGCTGGGCTCCGGATCCAGCAGACTTCACTTCTTCCTGTCCCGGCACGAAGTTTAAACAGTAGAAGGCGCTCTACTGTTTAAACTTCCCCCGGACAGGAGAAGTGAAGCATGCTGGACCCGGAGACCAGACCAGAACGTAGACGGAGCAGCGGTGACCGGGGGAGTCGCGCCGGCGGAGCAGGTATTGGCTATCATTCATAAAGAGGCTGTCGGTAAGGGGAATCAGTGCGGGAAAACACCGCTGGCGGTATTTTAGACTTCTGGGTGGGCATTCACAGAAAAGTATCCATGTGCGGTAGCACTGCGGAGATTCCCCGAACTAGGCTGGCGATAGGCAGGCGGTAGGCAGGTGGAGACACGGAAGCTGCAGAGTTGATACATTTCTCCGTGTTCCGCTCTGCTGCAGCTGCCTGGGAGGTCTGTGTGTCTCCATTCACTTGCATTGGTATCGCCACATCAGAGGGAGCGGGACTTCCCGACCTGACACCGCTTGCGGTGTTCTTCATGAATGAACATTTTGCTACATTTGTTCCGATAATCACCGCACAAGGCGGTGATTTATCACTCTGCTCGTTAGTGTCATTTTTTCATGCGGAAAGAGCCTTTATGAATGCTGACTTTGCCGAGTGGTCGGTAAAGTCAGCTGTTTTTAGCATTTCCGCATGCGGAAATGCTTTATGAATGATAGCCATTGTGCGGGGGAAGCGGCGGCAGCACCACCACCACCACAGATTGTGAACGGTTTCAGGCTGAAATTGGTTCACAATCTGTTTGCAGTAAAGGTGGCCATACGATCCCTCTCTGATCAGATTCGATCAGAGAGGGATCTATCTGTTGGTCGAATCTGATGGCAAATCAACCAGTGTATGGCCACCTTAACTCTTTTTTGGGTGAAAAATTACCTCCAGTGATAATTCACTAAAAATAGTGAAAATAGTGAGTATTCACTAAAAATGTACCAAGTGTGATAAACGTTTGATAAAAGTGCGGTTAAACAGGTGATAAAACTGTCAGTAATATGTACGGAAATAAAGCTTTTTTTGACCACTGTAGGGCAGCCCATATGCTTGTCACCCATTACACAGAGACCACCCAGGAAAGCCTGTCACATTAACCACTTGCCGACCGCCCACAGCCCATGGGCGGCGGCAAAGTGGACGCCTTAAGGACCGCAATACGCCTGACGGTGGCGGGTCCTTAAGGCGTGTCCGGGGAGCGATTGCGTTATCTATGACGCGCGCTGCCCGCGGCGAAAGGTCCCGCCGACCTTGCCCGATACCCCGCCGGCCAATTAGCAGCACCGGCGGGGTTTAAAATTACGATCTGGGCCAATGGAATTGTATAATACACTTTGTTTACATGACAAAGTGTATTATACAGGCTGCCTCCTCCTCCTCTGCACTCTTCGTCGCACGGATCGTCGGAGGAGGAGGCAGCCCTGTAGTGAGAGCAGCAAACAGGTTTTTTGTATCCACAGACCCCCCGATCGCCCACCCCAGCCCTCAGAACCCCCCCTGACCACCCCAGCAGACCCAAGTTTGCACCCAAGCACCCCCTAATAAACCCATCAATCAGCCCCTGCCACTATCTGCCGACACTATTATTTAGATTAGGTCCCTAACTGCCCCCTAGGGTCCCTTGATCACCCCTTCCTACCCTCAGATCCCCCCAGCCCCGCCCCCCCGACCACCCCCCTGTATACTGTATACGCTTGTATACATCTGCCTTACCCACTGATCACCCACTGATCACCTGTCTATCACCTATCTATCACCTGTCTATCACCCCTTGTCACCACCACCCATCAGAGCAGACCTTAAACTGTCCCTTGGGGGCACCTGATCACCCACCCAGACCCTCAAATTGCCCTCAGACCCCCCCTCCTGATAACCTCCCCAGTGCATTGTTTACATCTATTCTCCCCTGTAATCACTCACTGATCTCCCATCGGTCACCCCCTGTGTCTGCCACCCATCAGATCAGGACCCAATCTGCCCCGTGCGGGCACCTAATCAACCCCCCATAACCCTCAGATCACCCTCAGAAACCCCCCCCCCCCTAATCACCTTCCCAGTGCATTGTATTTGATTGTGCTGTCATTGTATTTGATTGTGCTGTCATTGTATTTGATTGTGCTGTCATTGTATTTGATTGTGCTGTCATTGTATTTGATTGTCCCGTGATAGGCTTTGATTGTCCCGTGATTGCCCTGTGATTGGCCTGTGATTGTCCCGTGATTAGCCTGTGATTGTCCCGTGATTGGCCTGTGATTGGCTGTGATTGCCCTGTGATTGGCTTTGATTGTCCAGTGATTGGCTGTGATTGGCTTTGACTGTCCAGTGATTGGCTTTGATTGTCCTACGATTGTCCCGTGATTGGCTTTGATTGCCCTGTGATTGCCCTGTGATTGGCTTTGATTGTCCCGTGATTGGCTTTGATTGCCCTGTGATTGGCTTTCATTGTCCCGTGATTGGCTTCGATTGTCCCGTGATTGGCCTGTGATTGGCTTTGATTGTCCCGTGATTGGCTTTGATTGTCCCGTGATTGGCTTTGATTGTCCCGTGACTGGCTTTGATTGTCCCGCGATTGCCCTGTGATTGTTTCTGATTGCCTCTGATTCCCCACTAGCCACCACCCCCCTGTCACTATCCTAGTGATCTAAAAACAGTGATCAGTGGAAACTGTCACTTTTTTAGTATCACTAGTGTTAACAGTTAGGCCAGTTAGCTAGGCCCCTTTGTTAGTGTCAGTTAGTGCTCAGCCCACTGCACCACAGTCACTAATTAGCGTCATCACTGTCGCTAATCAACATTGTTACTATATAGTATCTGTAAGTGATCATTACTGATCACTAGGATCAGGGCCGGATTTACCATTAGGCACTGTAGGCACGTGCCTAGGGGCGGAGCCGTTTGTGAGGGGCGGGCGGATCACTACCCACCCAAAGGGTCTCTTTCTCTTCCTTCCTCCCTCCTTGTACAGCAGGCAGCGAGAGCGGCGCATGCAAAATGATTCTTCCTGCGTTCCGGACCCATCGCTGATGTCACTCCTCAGCAGCGCCCCCTGCATCCTCTCCATGTCATGCTGTGTGTAACCATGGAGAGGACGCAGGGGGCGCTGCTCAGGAGTGGAACCCTCTGCCTGGAACGCAATGCATGGAGGAGCCGAGCATCCTCCGTACCACCGAGGGGTCACTTGGGTGGCCGCCTCTCCTCCTCCTATTCGGGTCTCCTCAGTTTGCCATCACCTTCTTCCAGGCGCTGACTTGGGAGGTAGGAAATTTCCCCCCGGGCCACCTCCCTTACAACGATTCGGGCTAGCCAGTGTAATACTAAATGTAATGTCTCTGCATCGCCATGGCCGCTTATTATAGCCCCGCCTCTCGATGTCCACGTGACCACTGCCCAGTACAGTATTTTAGATAAGTGAGTGTGGAAAGTATGCAGGCTGCTCGGCTCTGCAGTGCCCACCACTTATTCACTATTTCCTTCACCCTCCCTTTATGCTCCTCCCCTTCTAGTTAACGTGCCTGTGTTTAGTGTGCTGCCCTGACTTGCTCTTGGGCTCTAGTGCCCGATTCTGCCCCCAAGTTCCCCTCCTGTCCGGCATATGTGGGAGAAGAGGGACTTGAAGTTTCTGCAGCTCCACTGCCTCCGACTCCCAGGACAGCTGCCTGCCTGGACACAGGACAGAAAGAAAACATGAAAAAGTGCACCGTATGTATTACAGAGTTTAGCCTGTCTAATTCCAGCTAATCTGTGTTCAATCAGAAGTTGCAATTTCTCCCCTGTGTCACCTGACTGCCACTGTAGTTAAAGCAGCCATCAATCAGATAATGCTACCCCCAGTGCTACTTACCCAGGGCTTCCTCCAGCCCCCAGGAGCCGCTATGTTCCTCACAGCAGCTCCGCTCTCCGTTGCTGGCCCTCGGTCCCAGACCTCCAGGTCATCCTCTAATGCACCTGTGCTGGCACCGCTGTCAATCACCTCCATGTTGCCCAGGGTTTACTGCACAGGCTCAGTTCTGTGCCTGCGCAGTATGCTCTGGACCATGTGGTGGTGATTCACAGTGGCGCAGTAGAGGATAATGGTAACGCACCGTCAGAGACCGGGAGCCAGTTGCGGAGAGTGGAGCTGCGGCGAGGGACATAGCGGCTGCCAGGGGCTGGAGGAAGCCCCTGGTAAGTAGTACTGGGGGTAGCATTATCTTATTGATGACTTCTTTAAGCTCATTTGAAAGCACAGGATGTTAAGCCTATGTCTGCTTCCATGAAAGAAGGAAGTAGACAATGCAGATTTATTGCAGGATTTATATCAGCTGTAACAAATCTTTAAAGGTTATGCTGGTGTGTATCTTTTAGAGCAGAGCGGAAGTTCTGTGTTTAGGTCCATTTTAACCCTTCCACTGACTGCTCTCTGCATGTGCTCTCTTTACCTACCTGGCCTGCTGTACTCTCCCACCTACCTACCCCTACTGACTCCTCTCTGTGCTCTCCCAGCTACCTACCCCCACTGTCTACTCTCTGTTCTCTCTATACCTACCTACTGTACTCTCCCACCTACCTACCCCCAATTGTCTACTCTCTGTGCTCTCCTGCCTACCTACCCCCACCAACTCTTCTCTGTGCTCTCTATACCTACCTACTGTACTCTCACCTACCTACCCCCACTGACTCCTCTCTGTGCTCTCCCACTTACCTATCCCCACTGACTCCTCTCAGTGCTGTCTATACCTACCTACTGTACTCTCCCAACTACCTACCCCCACCGACTCCTCTCTTTGCTGTCTATACCTACCTGCCGTACTCTCTCACCTTCCTACCCCCACTGACTCCTCTCTGTGCTCTCCCACCTACCTAACCCCACCGACTCCTCTCTTTGCTGTCTATACCTACCCACCGTAATCTCCCACCTACCTACCCCCACTGTCTCATCTATGTGCTGTCTATACCTACCTGCTGCATTCTTCCACCTAACTATCCCCACTGACTTCTCTCTGTGTTGTCTATACCTACCTGCTGGGCTCTCCCACCTACCTATCTGGATATCTATTCTACATTACATTGTGTGGTTTTATTAAATAGGAAAAAAGGGGCATGGCATTAGGGGGTGTGGTCTGTTTTAAGGGGCGGAGTTTAGGGCGCCAGAGCTTATGTGCCTATAGGCTCCTGAGCTGTAAATCCGGCCCTGACTAGGATCCACAAAAAAACGCAGTGTTTGCCTGATCAGGTCTGATCGTTCGCCTGCACTTGCGTTCAGACCACCCCACCGCAGTGACAGAATTTTTTTTCTGATCGCTGCAAAAACCACTGTACACTAGCTGTGCACTGTAAACATCAGTTTTGATTTTTTTTTTTTAATCAAAACTCAGTGATCACAGCTTTCTACCGCTCAAATACTCCCTTTCGCTAAGTAGGTGCTTTTTTCTGGGTAGTCTCAGAGGAATACCCCCTAAATTTAGCAGTCCACCATGGCAAGAAAGGGGTATTCCGATGATTAGGTTCTCAGGTACATGGCCCAGTCGGATGAGGACGATTGGGATGAACCATTTGACAAATTCATCTGGGTCAGAGTTTGTACCTGAATTAAGCAGTGGCTCACTGACCGATAGTGATGACGAGGTTGAGGTCCCGGCTAGAGCCAGGCATACCACACCCCATGTCGTTGGACCGCAGGTGGCGCAGGATCAGCCTCAAGGGCAGCAGAGTGGTGTTCGTGCTGGTCTGAGATTTCATGGTGGGGCAGGCACCAGCAGCACAGCATCTCCTGGACCTAGAACCAGTACTTCCGTACACCCTGGTGAAGTGGCGAGCACCAGCATGGAAGTTGAAACTGGTTCGGTGGCACGTGCAGTAACACCACAGTCGCAGCCACCAAGTAGACGGGCCCGTACTACCCCTAGTTTACCAGAGGTGCTGGCAAATCCAAATTGGCAATCCCCTGATACCGCTGCACCCGTACTGCCCCCTTTCACCGCCCAGTCTGGAGTCCAGGTGGAGACAGATAATCTAGGATCGCCCCTAGACTTTTTTTATCTGTTCATCACCCAGGATCTCTTAGACCTAGTCGTGGCAGAGACCAACCGTAAAGCCACACAATTTCTAACCGCCAATCCGAATGTCTTCCTTGCCCAGCCATTTCGGTGGAAACCAGTCCAAGTTTCCGAAATTAAAATTTTTTTGGGCCTTCTATTACACATGGGACTAAAATGTGTTGCGGTTTTATTGGTCTACAGACCCATCACAACATGTTCCCTTGTACTCTGCTGCCATGTCCAGGACACTATTTGAGAACATCCTGCACTTCAATGATGACGAAACCTGTCATGAAAGTGACCACCCTGCTTTTGACCGGCTCCACAAATTTCGGCCACTCATAGACCACCTGTCATCAAAATTTGCAGATGCTTATACCCCTGAACAGCAAATCTGCGTAGACGAGTCCCTCATACGTCTTACCGGGCGCCTTGGCATCAAACAGTACATCCCAAGCAAGCGCGCCCGGTATGGGGTGAAACTGTATAAGCTCTGTGAAAGGGCCACAGGCTATACATCTTATTTTAGGGTCTATGAGGGAAAAAAGACTCCATCTTTATGTGGACAATTACTACTCAAGTGTGGCCCTCTATCAGCACTTCAAGTTAGAAGGAATCCGATGCTTTGGCACCGTGCGGCCTAGTCGCCGGGGCTTCCCCCAACGGCTCATTACCACCAAACTTCAACGGGGGCAGAGGGCCGCATTGAGTGCTGACGACCTGCTCGCGGTGAAATAGAAGGACAAGAGGGACGTTTACTTTCTGTCCACCATTCATGCAGACACGACAGTCCAAATTCAACGGCGAACTGAGGTAATTGAAAAACCCCTTGTCGTCCACGAGTATAATACCAACATAGGAGGGGTGGACTTCAATGACCAGAGGTTAGCGCCCTATTTACTTTCCCGCAAAACAAGGCGCTGGTATAAAAAAGTGTCCTTTTATTTAATTCAATTGGCAGTTTACAACAGCTTTGTTCTCTACAGTAAGGCTGGGAGAACTGGATCGTTTCTACAATTTCAGAGACAGATCACTATGGAACTCCTGTATCCAGGAGGTGTCCGGGCACAACCCCAAGATGCAACTAGCCGGCTGCATGGAAGGCATTACGCCTATCCGATTCCCAGTACCCCAGGTCACCGAATCCGAAGAAAATGTTGTCGTGTCTGCAGCAGGGCTGGAACAAGGCGTGACACCACTGTCCCCGCTGCCCTGACCAGCCTGGCCTATGCCTAGGGGAGTGTTTTAAGAGGTACCACGAGCAGGTACACTATTAGAGAGTAGGGAACTACAGACACAGCGGTAAGCACACAAGGGTCTCTCAGTGCTATTTCACACTGCTGCGATGCGTTAGGGCAAAATGCCTAGCGAAAGTCACACTTTGCGGTCCCCCCCTACGCCGGAAGTGCTTGACTTAATGCTAGTGCATGCCTACGTTACTGCGTGGCTTCTGTGGCAATTTCGATCAGCCCGGAAGTCATGTTAGTCTATGGCGACGCAGTCCATTACTAGGCCGAATGCTACTCTTGTGGTATTCCCTGAAGGTCTGTTTTGGACGATACGGTACGGCGGGCTCGACCCACCGGATATGTCAATATGCAGTGTGAAACCAAACATCTGGTTTCGAGAGATCGTAATACACAGGGCTGCCAGAAACCTCCCCTTTCACTTGGGACAAAATGCGTAATGTACTTCGCACATTGTCCCATGGGGAGGAGAGGTTTGTCCTCGGGAGTTAAGTTAAAAAAAAAACAAAAAAAAACAAAAAAAAACAAAAAACCAGGCAAGCAAAGAAGTTAATGTTTGGTTTGCAATGTTAAGGTTTTTATTAAAAAAGTTCAAAGTTTATTAATGTTAATGAAGTAATTGCTTTGCTGCTTGCTTGTTTTTTGGGTTTTTTTGTATTTTTTTTCTCTTTTTCCATCCAATAACCTTCCAGGTGGACTGAGCAAACGACTTACCAGCTGCAGCACTGATGGTGCATCCTGACAGAACATTGCACATCTGTCAGCTTACACACAAGTCGGTGCATGCAGCGCTGCAGGACGAGATTTCTCCTCCGCAGTCAAAAAGATACGTTTGCCGAGGCATATGGGCCGAGGAATGGCGTTGGGGTTTCATATGCTTTGGCAAGCACTTTGTATCAAAAAAGAACTCTGGCAATGATTTGTTTATCCACATCCATCGGTGTGAATGGATAAATCAGGTTTGCCAGGGCATACGAGCTGGTGGGTTTGGATTTTTGGGGCGGCAGCTCCTATGTCCTGGCAGACGCCTTCCCCTCCTTTTTGTATTGTTTTGTCTTTTTTCTTCTCTCTTTTTTCTATCCAGACCGACCAATCAGCTGCAGCACTGATGGTGCATCCTGACAGAAGCATTGTGCTTCTGTAAGGTTACACAAAATCAGTGCATGCAGCGCTGCAGGACGAGAGTTCTCCTCCGCAGTCAAAAAGATACGTTTGCCAAGGCATATGGGCCGAAGAGTGGTGTTGGGGTTTCATATGCTTTGGCAAGCACTTTGTATCAAAAAAGAACTCTGGCAATGATTTGTTCATCCACATCGATCGGTGTGAATGGATAAATCGGGTTTGCCAGGGCATACAAGCTGGTGGGTTTGGATTTTTGGGGCAGCAGCTCCTATGTCCTGGCAGACACCTTCCCCTCTTTTTTTCAAATTTTTTTGGCAGATTTTTTTCATCCACATTGATTGATTGATTGTTTGACGTTCATTTTTCCTTTCAGCCCAGAGTGCATTACCCTTATGCCCAATATAAGGAGTATAGCAGAAACTCCTAACACTGGCCATACATGTAATGATTGCAGAGACCCTAAAATGCCAGGACAGACCCCACGAATGATGCCATTTTGGAAAGAATACACGCTAAGGTATTCCATGAGGGCCATGCTGAGTTCATAGAATATTTTATTTTTTTGTCACAAGTTAGCAGAAATTGTGGTTTTGTTTTGTTCCCCCCAAAATGTCATTTTCCGCTAACTTGTGACAAAAAATAAAATTTTCTATGAACTCAGCATGGCCCTCATGGAATACCTTAGCGTGTATTATTTCCAAAATGGGGTCATTTGTGGGGTTTGTTAACTGTCTGGCAAGTGGGGGGGGGGGTGCTAAATTGTAAGCACCCCTGTAAAGCCTGAAGGTGCTCATTGGACTTTGGGCCCCTTAGCGCAGTTAGGCTGCAAAAAAGTGCCACACATGTGGTATCGCCGCACTTGGGAGAAGTAGTTTAATGTGTTTTGGGGTGTATTTTTACACATACCCATGCTGGGTGGGAGAAATATCTGTGTAAATGACAATTTTGTGGGTTTTTTTTTTACACACAATTGTCCATTTACAGAGATATTTCTCCCACCCAGCATGGGTATGTGTAAAAATACACCCCAAAACACATTAAACTACTTCTCCTGAGTACGGCAATGCCACATGTGTGGCACTTTTTTGCACCCTAACTGCGCTAAGGGGCCCAAAGTCCAATGAGTACCTTTAGGATTTCACAGGTCATTTTGAGAAATTTCGTTTCAAGACTACTCCTCACGGTTTAGGGCCCCTAAAATGACAGAACAGTATAGGAACCCCACAAATGACCCCATTTTAGAAAGAAGACACCCCAAGGTATTCCGTTAGTAGTGTAGTGAGTTTATAGAAGATTTTATTTTTTGTCACAAGTTAGCGGAAAATGATTTTATTGGTTTTTTTTCACAAAGTGTTATTTTCCGCTAACTTGTGACAAAAAATAAAATCTTCTATGAACTCCCCATATTTCTCCCACCCAGCATGGGTATGTGTAAAAATACACCCCAAAACACATTATACTACTTCTCCTGAGTACGGCAACACCACATGTGTGACCCCTTTTTGCAGCCTAGGTGCGCTAAGGGGCCCAACGTCCAATGAGCTCCTTAGGCTTTACACGGGTGCTTACAATTTAGCACCCCCCAAAATGCCAGGATAGTAAATACACCCCACAAATGAACCCATTTTGGAAAGTAGACACTTCAAGGTATTCAGAGAGGGTTATGGTGAGTCCGTGGCAGATTTCATTTTTTTTGTCACAAGTTAGAAGAAATAGAAACTTTTTTTTTCTTTTTTTTTTGTCACAAAGTGTCATTTTCCGCTAACGTGTGACAAAAAATAAAATCTTCTATGAACTCACCATGCCTCTCAGTGAATACTTTGGGATGTCTTCTTTGCAAAATGGGGTCATTTGGGGGGTATTTATACTATCCTGGAATTTTAGCCCCTCGTGAAACATGACAGGAGGTTAGAAAAGGCAGAGATGCTTTAAAATGGGAAAATTCACTTTTTGCACCATAGTTTGTAAACGCTATAACTTTTACCCGATCCAATAAATATACACTGAATGTTTTTTTTTTTTTATCAAAGACATGTAGCAGAATAACTTTTGCGCTCAAATGTATAGGAACATTTTACTTTATTTGAAAAATATCAGCACAGAAAGTTAAAAAAGTCATTTTTTTGACAAAATTCATGTCTTTCTTGATGAATATAATAAAAAGTAAAAATCGCAGCAGCAATCAAATAGCACCAAAAGAAAGCTGTATTAGTGACAAGAAAAGGAGGTAAAATTCATTTAGGTGGTAGGTTGTATGAGCGAGCAATAAACCGTGAAAGCTGCAGTGGTCTAAATGGGAAAAAAGTGCCTGGTCCTTAAGGGGTAGAAACACTGTGGTCCTCAAGTGGTTAAAGTGGGACCTCAACTATTGCGCAGGACAGAATGAAAACATATATAAATGCACCCCGTATGTATATAATTTAGCCTGTCTAATTCCCCCTCATCTGTGAATAATCACAACTGTAATTTGAGCTCTCAGCTGTGCCAGCTGGCTGCCTCAGCAGAGCTGCTAATGTGTAAACACAGAATGTTAACCCTATGTCTGCTTCCATGAAAGCAGGAAGTACATACACTGGAGATTTTTTGTTAAATTTGTATTAGCTGTAACAAAAAAATGTGTATTATGCTGTTGCTTATCTTTTAGAGCAAAGATGAATTTCCTCCTCGGCATCTATAAAATCATCTAAAAGACTGTATGAGGTGTGAAAGTGTGCCTTGAGATAAGACACACTTGTCTTTTCTGCCTTCTGTGTAAAATTGACATAAACTCGAGCAAAGAAAGCTCAAAAGGCTCCATCTTGAAGGCCAAAAGCAGAGAAGTGATAATTATCACCTACCATTTGTAGGTGATAAAAAAATCCTTAACACCAAATTTTCATTTGAGAATCTCAAATTGGAGATAAATTTTGAGGTAATTACCACACTTTTACCTCACTTTTACTGCATGAGGTAATTTAGGGAGAAAAAAAATGTGTGAATTTCAAAATAGAGATATTTTGGTCGGTGTTTATCACTACCTAATTTAACTCATGCGGTAACTCATTGTGAATAGAGCCCAATGTTCTCTTTGCTGCAGCTCACTTTTCAATGGGAGCCCTGACAATGGAGAGGCTGCAGCTGGGATATCACACACACACACAGAACCTGTAACTTCAAAAACGTCCCCTGGGGGGGGGGGGGGGGTACTTACCTCGGGTGGGGGAAGCCTCTGGATCCTATCCAGGCTTTCCCTGTCCTACGTCCCACAGTGGCTGCGCTGGGCCCCCGAAACCACAAGGAAAGTCAGCTGTGGCAATATTAACCTTCCCCAGTGAAGGCGCAGTAGCGTCTCTCTGCTCGGGATCAGGTGGAAATAGCCGATCCTGATCGGGACCACTCTACTGTGCAAGCGAATTGCGCCTGTGCAGTAGAGCAGATCCGATTGGGATTGACTATTTCCGATTGACCCCGAGCTTAGAGCCGCTACTGAGCTGGAGCCGGGAAGGTAAATACATGGCTGCTGTTCAGGGACTGCTAGCACTGCGAACGTGGGATGGAGGAGGATGGAGAAGCCTCAATAGGATCCAGAGGCTTCCCCCTCCCATGGTAAATACCCCCAGGAGAGGTTTTTAAAGTTACAGTCCTCTTTAACGTGTCCATACATCAAGCAGTGATGGGCAGATTTGACCAAGGAATAGATCGCTCTCTGATCGGAGAGAGATCCATCAGCTGCCCATACACCACAGGCCGATTCCCAATCAATTTCATGCTAAAATCTTTTGGAAATCGACCCAGTGCGCAGCCTTGCCGCTGTTCCCTAGTGTGCACTTATACATTACCTGTCCTGTGTTGCAGTGCCCATCCAGCGTCCCAATCTGCCGCTGTTCCCTAGTGTGCACGTGTGCATTTATACATTACCTGTCCTGTGTCGCAGTGCCCATCCAGCGTCCCAATCTGCTGCTGTTCCCTAGTGTGCATGTGTGCATTTATACATTACCTGTCCTGTGTCGCAGTGTCCATCCAGCGTCCCAATCTGCCGCTGTTCCCTAGTGTGCACGTGTGCATTTATACATTACCTGTCCTGTGTCGCAGTGCCCATCCAGCGACCCAATCTGCCGCTGTTCCCTAGTGTGCAGGTGTGCATTCATACATTACCTGTCCTGTGTCGCAGTGCCCATCCAGTGTCCCAATCTGCCGCTGTTCCCAAGTGTGCACGTGTGCATTTATACATTACCTGTCCTGTGTCGCAGTGCCCATCCAGCGTCCCAATCCGCCGCTGTTCCCAAGTGTGCACATGTCCATTTATACATTACCTATCCTGTGTCGCAGTGCCCATCCAGCATCCCAATCTGCCGCTGTTCCCAAGTGTGCACATGTCCATTTATACACTACCTATCCTGTGTCGCAGTGCCCATCCAGCGTCCCAATCTGCCGCTGTTCCCAAGTGTGCACATGTCCATTTATGCATTACCTATCCTGTGTCGCAGTGCCCATCCAGCATCCCAATCTGCCGCTGTTCCCAAGTGTGCACATGTCCATTTATACATTACCTATCCTGTGTCGCAGTGCCCATCCAGCGTCCCAATCCGCCGCTGTTCCCAAGTGTGCACATGTCCATTTATACATTACCTATCCTGTGTCGCAGTGCCCATCCAGCATCCCAATCTGCCGCTGTTCCCAAGTGTGCACATGTCCATTTATACATTACCTGTCCTGTGTCGCAGTGCCCATCCAGCGTCCCAATCTGCCGCTGTTCCCTAGTGTGCACGTGTGCATTTATACATTACCTGTCCTGTGTCGCAGTACCCATCCAGCGTCCCAATCTGCCGCTGTTCCCTAGTGTGCACGTGTGCATTTATACATTACCTGTCCTGTGTCGCAGTACCCATCCAGCGTCCCAATCTGCCGCTTTTCCCTAGTGTGCACGTGTGCATTTATACATTACCTGTCCTGTGTCGCAGTGCCCATCCAGCGTCCCAATCTTCCGCTGTTCCCTAGTGTGCACGTGTGCATTTATACATTACCTGTCCTGTGTCGCAGTGCCCATCCAGCGTCCCAATCTGCCGCTGTTCCCAAGTGTGCACGTGTGCATTTATACATTACCTGTCCTGTGTCGCAGTGCCCATCCAGCGTCCCAATCTTCCGCTGTTCCCTAGTGTGCATTTATACATTACCTGTCCTGTGTCGCAGTAACCATCCAGCGTCCCAATCTTCCGCTGTTCCCTAGTGTGCACGTGTGCATTTATACATTACCTGTCCTGTGTCGCAGTGCCCATCCAGCGTCCCAATCTGCCGCTGTTCCCTAGTGTGCATTTATACATTACCTGTCCTGTGTCGCAGTGCCCATCCAGCGACCCAATCTGCCGCTGTTCCCAAGTGTGCACGTGTGCATTTATACATTACCTCTCCTGTGTCGCAGTATCCATCCAGCGTCCCAATCTGCCGCTGTTCCCTAGTGTGCACGTGTGCATTTATACATTACCTGTCCTGTGTCGCAGTGCCCATCCAGCGTCCCAATCTGCCGCTGTTCCCTAGTGTGCACGTGTGCATTTATACATTACCTGTCCTGTGTCACAGTGCCCATCCAGCACCCCAATCTGCCGCTGTTCCCCAGTGTGCACGTGTGCATTTATACATTACCTCTCCTGTGTCGCAGTACCCATCCAGCGTCCCAATCTGCCGCTGTTCCCTAGTGTGCACGTGTGCATTTATACATTACCTGTCCTGTGTCGCAGTACCCATCCAGCGTCCCAATCTGCCGCTGTTCCCTAGTGTGCATTTATACATTACCTGTCCTGTGTCGCAGTGCCCATCCAGCGTCCCAATCTGCCGCTGTTCCCTAGTGTGCACGTGTGCATTTATACATTACCTGTCCTGTGTCGCAGTACCCATCCAGCGTCCCAATCTGCCGCTGTTCCCTAGTGTGCACGTGTGCATTTATACATTACCTGTCCTGTGTCGCAGTGCCCATCCAGCGTCCCAATCTGCCGCTGTTCCCAAGTGTGCACGTGTGCATTTATACATTACCTGTCCTGTGTCGCAGTGCCCATCCAGCATCCCAATCTTCCGCTGTTCCCTAGTGTGCATTTATACATTACCTGTCCTGTGTCGCAGTACCCATCCAGCGTCCCAATCTGCCGCTGTTCCCTAGTGTGCACGTGTGCATTTATACATTACCTGTCCTGTGTCGCAGTGCCCATCCAGCGTCCCAATCTGCCGCTGTTCCCTAGTGTGCACGTGTGCATTTATACATTACCTGTCCTGTGTCACAGTGCCCATCCAGCACCCCAATCTGCCGCTGTTCCCCAGTGTGCACGTGTGCATTTATACATTACCTCTCCTGTGTCGCAGTACCCATCCAGCGTCCCAATCTGCCGCTGTTCCCTAGTGTGCACGTGTGCATTTATACATTACCTGTCCTGTGTCGCAGTACCCATCCAGCGTCCCAATCTGCCGCTGTTCCCTAGTGTGCATTTATACATTACCTGTCCTGTGTCGCAGTGCCCATCCAGCGTCCCAATCTGCCGCTGTTCCCTAGTGTGCACGTGTGCATTTATACATTACCTGTCCTGTGTCGCAGTACCCATCCAGCGTCCCAATCTGCCGCTGTTCCCTAGTGTGCACGTGTGCATTTATACATTACCTGTCCTGTGTCGCAGTGCCCATCCAGCGTCCCAATCTGCCGCTGTTCCCAAGTGTGCACGTGTGCATTTATACATTACCTGTCCTGTGTCGCAGTGCCCATCCAGCATCCCAATCTTCCGCTGTTCCCTAGTGTGCATTTATACATTACCTCTCCTGTGTCGCAGTACCCATCCAGCGTCCCAATCTGCCGCTGTTCCCTAGTGTGCACGTGTGCATTTATACATTACCTGTCCTGTGTCGCAGTACCCATCCAGCGTCCCAATCTGCCGCTGTTCCCTAGTGTGCATTTATACATTACCTGTCCTGTGTCGCAGTGCCCATCCAGCGTCCCAATCTGCCGCTGTTCCCTAGTGTGCACGTGTGCATTTATACATTACCTGTCCTGTGTCGCAGTACCCATCCAGCGTCCCAATCTGCCGCTGTTCCCTAGTGTGCACGTGTGCATTTATACATTACCTGTCCTGTGTCGCAGTGCCCATCCAGCGTCCCAATCTGCCGCTGTTCCCAAGTGTGCACGTGTGCATTTATACATTACCTGTCCTGTGTCGCAGTGCCCATCCAGCATCCCAATCTGCCGCTGTTCCCTAGTGTGCATTTATACATTACCTGTCCTGTGTCGCAGTACCCATCCAGCGTCCCAATCTGCCGCTGTTCCCTAGTGTGCACGTGTGCATTTATACATTACCTGTCCTGTGTCGCGGTGCCCATCCAGCGTCCCAATCTGCTGCTGTTCACTAGTGTGCACGTGTGCATTTATACATTACCTGTCCTGTGTCGCAGTGCCCATCCAGCGTCCCAATCCACCGCTGTTCCCAAGTGTGCACGTGTGCATTCATACATTACCTGTCCTGTGTCGCAGTGCCCATCCAGCGTCCCAATCCGCCGCTGTTCCCAAGTGTGCACGTGTCCATTTATACATTACCTGTCCTGTGTCGCAGTGCCCATCCAGCGTCCCAATCCGCCGCTGTTCCCTAGTGTGCACGCGTGCATTTATACATTACCTGTCCTGTGTCGCAGTACCCATCCAGCGTCCCAATCTGCTGCTGTTCCCAAGTGTGCACGTGTCCATTTATACATTACCTGTCCTGTGTCACAGTACCCATCCAGCGTCCCAATCTGCCGCTGTTCCCTAGTGTGCACGTGTGCATTCATACATTACCTGTCCTGTGTCGCAGTGCTCATCCAGCGTCCCAATCTGCCGCTGTTCCCTAGTGTGCACGTGTGTATTTATACATTGCCTGTCCTGTGTCGCAGTACCCATCCAGTGTCCCAATCTGCCGCTGTTCCCTAGTGTGCATTTATACTTTACCTGTCCTGTGTCGCAGTGCCCATCCAGCGTCCCAATCTGCCGCTGTTCCCTAGTGTGCACGTGTGCATTTATACATTACCTCTGCTGTGTCGCAGTACCCATCCAGTGTCCCAATCTTCCGCTGTTCCCTAGTGTGCACGTGTGCATTTATACATTACCTGTCCTGTGTCGCAGTGCCCATCCAGCGTCCCAATCTGCCGCGGTTTCCTAGTGTGCACGTGTGCATTTATACATTACCTGTCCTGTGTCGCAGTGCCCATCCAGTGTCCCAATCTTCCGCTGTTCCCTAGTGTGCACGTGTGCATTTATACATTACCTGTCCTGTGTCGCAGTGCCCATCCAGCGTCCCAATCTGCCGCTGTTTCCTAATGTGCACGTGTGCATTTATACATTACCTGTCCTGTGTCGCAGTGCCCATCCAGCGACCCAATCTGCCGCTGTTCCCTAGTGTGCACGTGTGCATTTATACATTACCTGTCCTGTGTCGCAGTACCATCCAGCGTCCCAATCTGCCGCTGTTCCCTAGTGTGCACGTGTGCATTTATACATTACCTGTCCTGTGTCGCAGTACCCTTCCAGCGTCCCAATCCGCCGCTGTTCCCTGGTGTGCACGTGTGCATTTATACATTACCTGTCCTGTGTCGCAGTACCCATCCAGCGTCCCAATCTGCCGCTGTTCCCTAGTGTGCACGTGTGCATTTATACATTACCTGTCCTGTGTCGCAGTGCCCATCCAGTGTCCCAATCTGCCGCTGTTCCCTAGTGTGCACGTGTGCATTTATACATTACCTGTCCTGTGTCGCAGTGCCCATCCAGTGTCCCAATCTGCCGCTGTTCCCTAGTGTGCACGTGTGCATTTATACATTACCTGTCCTGTGTCGCAGTGCCCATCCAGCGTCCCAATCCGCCGCTGTTCCCAAGTGTGCACGTGTCCATTTATACATTACCTGTCCTGTGTCGCAGTGCCCATCCAGCGTCCCAATCCGCCGCTGTTCCCTAGTGTGCACGTGTGCATTTATACATTACCTGTCCTGTGTCGCAGTACCCATCCAGCGTCCCAATCTGCCGCTGTTCCCAAGTGTGCACGTGTGCATTTATACATTACCTGTCCTGTGTCGCAGTACCCATCCAGCGTCCCAATCTGCCGCTGTTCCCAAGTGTGCACGTGTGCATTTATACATTACCTGTCCTGTGTCGCAGTACCCATCCAGCGTCCCAATCTGCCGCTGTTCCCAAGTGTGCACGTGTCCATTTATGCATTACCTGTCCTGTGTCACAGTACCCATCCAGCGTCCCAATCTGCCGCTGTTCCCTTGTGTGCACGTGTGCATTCATACATTACCTGTCCTGTGTCGCAGTGCCCATCCAGTGTCCCAATCTGCCGCTGTTCCCTAGTGTGCACGTGTGTATTTATACATTACCTGTCCTGTGTCGCAGTACCCATCCAGTGTCCCAATCTGCCGCTGTTCCCTAGTGTGCATTTATACTTTACCTGTCCTGTGTCGCAGTGCCCATCCAGCGTCCCAATCTGCCGCTGTTCCCTAGTGTGCACGTGTGCATTTATACATTACCTGTCCTGTGTCGCAGTACCCATCCAGTGTCCCAATCTGCAGCTGTTCCCTAGTGTGCACGTGTGCATTTATACATTACCTCTGCTGTGTCGCAGTACCCATCCAGTGTCCCAATCTTCCGCTGTTCCCTAGTGTGCACGTGTGCATTTATACATTACCTGTCCTGTGTCGCAGTGCCCATCCAGCGTCCCAATCTGCCGCTGTTTCCTAGTGTGCACGTGTGCATTTATACATTACCTGTCCTGTGTCGCAGTGCCCATCCAGTGTCCCAATCTTCCGCTGTTCCCTAGTGTGCACGTGTGCATTTATACATTACCTGTCCTGTGTCGCAGTGCCCATCCAGCGTCCCAATCTGCCGCTGTTCCCTAGTGTGCACGTGTGCATTTATACATTACCTGTCCTGTGTCGCAGTGCCCATCCAGCGTCCCAATCTGCCGCTGTTCCCAAGTGTGCATTTATACATTACCTGTCCTGTGTCGCAGTACCCATCCAGCGTCCCAATCTGCCGCTGTTTCCTAGTGTGCACGTGTGCATTTATACATTACCTGTCCTGTGTCGCAGTGCCCATCCAGCGACCCAATCTGCCGCTGTTCCCTAGTGTGCACGTGTGCATTTATACATTACCTGTCCTGTGTCGCAGTACCATCCAGCGTCCCAATCTGCCGCTGTTCCCTGGTGTGCACGTGTGCATTTATACATTACCTGTCCTGTGTCGCAGTGCCCATCCAGCGTCCCAATCTGCCGCTGCTCCCTAGTGTGCACGTGTGCATTTATACATTACCTGTCCTGTGTCGCAGTACCCATCCAGCGTCCCAATCTGCCGCTGTTCCCAAGTGTGCATTTATACATTACCTGTCCTGTGTCGCAGTGCCCATCCAGTGTCCCAATCCGCCGCTCTTCCATCACACACACTGATGGCATATATGGGGCTGAGGGAAAAAGGGCAGGACACCGTGACACAGGACAGGTAATGTATAAACGCACACATGTACATTACACTGTGGAAACAGCTCCGGGGGTTTCATTGCTCTTTGTTACTGCCGCGCACCCGATCGAGGAAGTCGGCCCTACACCTTGCAGCATGTCTGACCAATTCATGCACCAATTTCAGGACAAAATTGATTGCATTATCGATCGGGCGTGCACTTGGCAGCACCAATTTTCGTCCGATTTGATTATAATCGAATTGGATGATCGATTGGCCACCAAGTCCCCTAATGTATGGCCACCTTTACGGATTATCCGTAAATATATGGTAACATTTGTAACAGTCATGGATCCATTGTTAAAACTGTTGTAGTCACATTGGTTTATTTTGGAGGGAAACCGTTGCCAGATTATGTGTATGTTGGAGGGAATCTGCCAGATTACGTGCATTTTGTGTGAAACGCTGTCAGATTATGTGTACTTTGGGGGGAAACACTATGGCGGTGCTCAAACTTCCTCCGTAGGAGCTCTTACATGGCTGCTAAGGTCATGTATGTTTGGTACCACTCATGACTGTGCCCATGTTCTTTTGCGTTGCCACACCCATTTTGCAGCTGCATGGGGTGTGTGTCAGTAAAAATGATTCTTTGTCAGCATGATTTTCTTGATCGTGAGTGGTGTAAGTTTCTGATCAATTTTTTGAAAAATTGTATCGTGCGCGGTAGATTAACAATTTTGTAATGTAGAGTTTTCAATCATTTTTTTCCCATACAGTGGTGTGAATAACTATTTTCCCTCTTCCTGATTTCTTATTCTTTTGCATGTTTGTTACACTTAATTGTTTCTGCTCATCAAAAAACGTTAACTATTAGTCAAAGATAACATAATTGAACACAAAATGCAGTTTTAAATGATGGTTTTTACTATTTAGTGAGAAAAAAACCTACATGGCCCTGTGTGAAAAAGAAATTGCCCCCTGAACCTAATAACTGGTTGGGCCACCCTTAGCAGCAATAACTGCAATCAAGCGTTTGCGATAACTTGCAACGAGTCTTTTACAGCACTCTGGAGGAATTTTGGCCCACTCATCATTGTTGTAATTCAGCTTTGAGGGTTTTCTAGCATGAACCACCTTTTTAAGGTCATGCCACAACATCTCAATAGGATTCAGGTCAGGACTTTGACTAGGCCACTCCAAAGTCTTCATTTTGTTTTTCTTCAGCCATTCAGAGGTGGATTTGCTGGTGTGTTTTGGGTCATTGTCCTGCTGCAGCACCCAAGATCGCTTCAGATTGAGTTGATGAACAGATGGCCGGACATTCTCCTTCAGGATTTTTGGTAGACAGTAGAATTCATGGTTCCATCTATCACAGCAAGCCTTCCAGGTCCTGAAGCAGCAAAACAACCCCAGACCATCACACTACCACCACCATATTTTACTGCTGGTATGATGTTCTTTTGCTGAAATGCTGTGTTACTTCTACGCCAGATGTAACGGGACACGCACCTTCCAAAACGTTCAACTTTTATCTCGTCGGTCCACAAGGTATTTTCCCAAAAGTCTTGGCAATCATTGAGATGTTTTTTTAGCAAAATTGAGACGAGCCTTAATGTTCTTTTTGCTTATAAGTGGTTTGCGCCTTGGATATCTGCCATGCAGGCCGTTTTTGCCCAGTCTCTTTCTTATGGTGGAGTCGTGAACACTGACCTTAATTGAGGCAAGTGAGGCCTGCAGTTCTTTAGATTTTGTCCTGGGGTCTTTTGTGGCCTCTCGGATGAGTTTTCTCTGCGCTCTTGGGGTAATTTTGGTCGGCCGGCCACTCCTGGGAAGGTTCATCACTGTTCCAGGTCTTTGCCATCTGTGGATAATGGCTCGCACTGTGGTTCGCTGGAGTCCCAAAGCTTTAGAAATGGCTTTATAACCTTTACCAGACTGATAGATCTCAATTACTTTTGTGCTCATTTGTTCCTGAATTTCTTTGGAACTTGGCATGATATCTAGCTTTTGAGGTGCTTTTGGTCTACTTCTCTGTGACAGATAGCTCCTATTTAAGTGATTTCTTGATTGAAACAGGTGTGGCAGTAATCAGGCCTGGGGTGACTACAGAAATTGAACTCAGGTGTGATAAACCACAGTTAAGTTATTTTTTTAACAAGGGGGGCAATCACTTTTTCACACAGGGCCATGTAGATTTGGAGTTTTTTTTCTCACTAAATAATAAAAACCATCATTTAAAACTGCATTTTGTGTTCAATTATGTTATCTTTGACTAATAGTTAATGGTTTTTGATGAGCAGAAACATTTAAGTGTGACAAACATGCAAAAGAATAAGAAATCAGGAAGGGGCAAATAGTTTTTCCCACCACTGTAAATATACAAATTCAGCGCAGGTCTATAATACAGCTTTCGCCATTTTCTGATATACAGGATCCTTGAATGAAAAGGTAAAGAAGCAAGGCTTGCCAGATTCCAACAACCCACATTATAAGATTGTAAACAAATTTGATAGATGGTCCGCAGAACTCTCAGATGGTGTTTTACCAGCGGCGCCTGTGACGAACATTACGGAAAAGTCGTGCGCTAGCGCCATCGACTTTCACATGGTCGTGCACAGTTCCTGTCAGTCTTGGGTAAATGCACAATAGATGTCAATTTTCCTCTCTCTTACTGAGTACAGTAACCTTCCCCCCACATCCTGTGTCAGGAAAGTAAGTCACACGTGGCTAGCTTCCCTGCCGAGAAGCCATTTGGTTACATAGCTCATCTTTCCCCAAAAGGAAAACCAGCTCAAACTGGTTGAGATTCAAATTTCCCTCCAAGCGTATAGCTTCACACAATGGGAACATTTACTTTATTAATAATTCAAGATGGGTTTGGCACAGAAAGACAACAAACACATTTCCTGATACCCAGAAATCAGTTCGATCACTCACATGATTTATAATTTTCTGGCTATCAGGAATCAATAGAGAGACCACTTTATCCGCCCTACGTAGAGCGAGTGCGACAGACTAGGCGTGTATAGCCTCATTTAATACAGAGTCGCATGCTGCTTATGAATATGGTCTCGGATTTGCGATGCACCCATCTGGGGCGGAATTACACAAATTATTAATAATTGGTACATTCCTTGCTCAGAGTCTGTGGGTGGCAACCTGACTGCCAGGAGGTAACCCTGCCTCAAACACACCTACTTTCCAGGTAGTGACCGCCCCAAAACTCTGGTCAGTAAAAAGCGTTTGCAAGAAACTCCTCCTCAGTTCTTCAATTTCCATCTACCAGGAAGGTCTAGACATGTGCTCACGTAGAACCGGGCACGTTGTGTACAAAGGACTTTTAACCTGAATGCCTACCTTTAAACTGGACTATTTTCTTCATTCTTCAAATGGACTGCTCAGCTAACTAAGTAAGAATTTTCTGATTTTATTCCTTTTTATTTTTAAGCTCTGTGTTTTATATGTTAATAGGTGTATATAACTGTATGTAATGCATTTGTGTTATTAAACGGAAGGTTCAGGGACTAGCTAAAAAAAATAAAAATCCATTTCCACTTACCTGGGGCTTCCTCCAGCCCGTGGCAGGCAGGAGGTGCCCTCGGCGCCGCTCCGCAGGCTCCCGGTGGTCTCCGGGGGCTGACCCGACCTGGCCAGGCCAGCAGCCAGGTCGGGCCTCTTCTGCGCTCCATGGTGCGTTCCACACCGGCGCGCTGACGTCATCGGACGTCCTCCGGGCTGTACTACGCAGGCTCAGTAATTCTGAGCCTGCGCAGTACAACCCGGAGGACGTCCGATGACGTCAGCGCGCCGGCGTGGAACGCACCATGGAGCGCAGAAGAGGCCCGACCTGGCCGCCGGCCTGGCCAGGTCGGGTCGGCCACCGGAGACCACCGGGAGCCTGCGGAGCGGCGCCGAGGGCACCTCCTGCCTGCCACGGGCTGGAGGAAGAACCAGGTAAGTGGAAATGGATTTTTATTTTTTTTTTAGCTAGTCCCTGAACCTTCCCTTTAAACGTTTAAAAATCGTTTAGCGGTTATGACCTGTTGCTGAACATACACAATCGTACCTATTCTCCTGAACTCGCTACCCTGTGTTTAATAGAAGTATACGTTTATAACCCGTATGCGTGAATCCGGCTCAGATAGTCAGATCTGACCCAGATTCCTGCATACTGCTAAGGGTTAATAGAGCGTTCTCCAAGTCCTAGTATAATTACAGTAGCGGACTGTGTAACTCGCTTGGTGGCAGATCTTTGAATTGTATGTGTGTGGAGTGATTCGGTTGGTATCAGAATGCTCCCTTCGTGAGTCAGTTCATCAAATTGCGAACGCGGGTTACCCTTCGTGATGAACAAATGACCGTGTAAGAGGATTTCTGACGCTGATCGACTGACCCACCCGCAGACCGGCCTAGCGGTCTGTGACAGCGCCCATCTCACCATTACATCTGAGGTCTTCTATTGACCATTTTATGCGCGCTATTTTTTCGGGGTTCCCAGTGCACGGGCCCCGTATGTGAGTTTTCTTTTTCCTTTTATTAATTGTTTTATAGGCTACGTAATAAAGACGGTTTACACTTGGATGTGCCGTATATCACTTTCATGCTACTATCCTATTATTGGACTCCCCTCTGGCGAGTCTTTGTGATCTCAGGATATCTACTGCATTCCGGAGGAATCTGTGGCATGTGACATCACTGGTGAAACACCATCTGAGAGTTCTGCGGACCATCTTTCAAACTCGTTTACAACCTTATAATGTGGGTTGTTGGAATCTGGTAAGCCTTGCTTCTTTACCTTTTCGTTCAAGGATCCTGTATATCAGAAAATTGCGAAAGGTGTATTATAGACCTCCTTCAGGTGCATCGTCTTCATCCACTTTCTCCCTTGCACCTTCACAGCCACCCTCCTCCACACCGCCTCTTCCCTTCAGCGGTTCCTTCTCTGCCCACAGCAGTACCCAGCTGTCCGTGAAGGAAGTATTTGAGCGTAAGAAGCAAATGTCTGCCAGTCACCCTCTTGCCCGGCGTCTGACAGCTGGCGTGGCGGAACTATTAGCTCGCCAGCTATTGCCCTACAAGCTAGTGGAGTCGGAGGCTTTCCGTAAGTTTGTGGCCATTGGTACACCGCAGTGAAAGATACCAGGCCGCAATTATTTTTCACAAAAGGCCATACCCAAACTGTACCGTGCAGTTGAGAGGCAAGTGGTGTCATCTCTGGCACACATCGTTGGGTAAAGGGTCCACCAGACCACGGATGCCTGGTCTGCCAAGCACGGGCAGGGCCACTACATTACATATACAGCCCATTGGGTCAACCTGGTGACCGATGGCAGCAAGCAGGGAGTATGTGGCTGCGCAGCGGACTGACTTGTCACACCTCCACGGCTTGCAGGCAGGCCTCCTGCCACCTCCTCTCCACCTGCTACCACCGCTTCGCAATCATCCTCCTCGGCTGGTGCCGCGATCTCCTCTCCAGCTACACAGCCCCAGCACCCCAGGGCCTATGCTACATGCCAGGTACGACGGTGTCACGCAGTGTTAGACATGTCTTGCCTGAAAGCGGAGAGTCACACTGGAGCAGCTCTTCTGGCTGCTCTTAACAAACAGGTGGAGTAATGGCTGACCCCGCACAAGCTTGAGATCGGCAACGTGGTGTGTGACAACGGCAGCAATCTCATTGCTGCGTTGAATTTGGGAAAGCTGACACACATACCCTGCATGGCACATATGCTGAATCTGGTCATGCAAAGATTTGTGTCCAAGTACCCAGGACGTCCTGAAGCAGGCCAGGAAGTTGTGTGGGCATTTCAGGCGCTCTTACAAGGCCATGGCACGCTTTGCGGACATTCAGCGTAGAAACAACTTGCCGGTGAGATGCCTGATTTGCGAAAGCCTGACTCGCTGGAATTCCACCCTGCTGATGTTCTCTCGCCTGCTAGACCAGGAGAAAGCCGTCACCCAGTACCTGTATAATTACAGTACAAGGACACAATCTGGGAGGATGGGGATGTTGTGGCCCAACAACTGGACACTGATGCGAAATGCATGCAGGGTCATGGAGCCCTTTGAGGTGACCAAACTGGTGAGTCGCGATGAGGGCACCATCAGCGACTTGATCCCCTACGCCTACTTCCTGGAGCGTGCCGTGCGTAGAGTGATGGCTACAGCTGTGGAGGAGCATGAACGAGAACAGTTACGGCAGCAGGAGTTGTGGGAGCGATTTACATCCGAACCCGATGTTTCCACAACACCTGCGGCAGCACAGAGGGGGGAGGAGGAGGAGGAGGAAGAAGAGGAGTCGTGTGGGGAAGGAGAGGAGTCAGACTCTGATGATGGTGATGAGGAAGGTGTTTCTGTGGAGGAGGAAGAGGCGGCGGAAGGAGAACAACCGCGGCAGCCGTCACAGGGGGCTTCTGCTGCTCCATGTTCCCGTGGTATTGTTCATGGCTGGGGGGGGGAGGAAGAGGAGTTGCGTCCCGTCACTGAGGAAGAGCAAGAGGAGATGGAGAGTACGTCTGCATCCAGCTTTGTGCAGATGTCCTCTTTCATGTTGTCCAGCCTGTTGAGGGACCCCCGTATCAAAAAACGCAAGGCGAATTACCTGTACTGGGTGGCCACGCTACTAGACCCTCGGTACAGGCACAAAGTGGTGGACCTGTTACCAACTCAACACAAGGCCGAAAGGATGCAGCAGTTGCAGAACAAGCTGTCGATGATGCTTTACAATGCGTTTAAGGGTGATGTGGCTGCACAACGCAATCAAGGTACCACTGGCCTTGCAGGCAAGGACAGGACGCTCCAGCGATCTCAGGGTGATGTCGGACATGCGGACGTTCTTTAGTCCAACTCCTCGCCATACTCCTTCCGGATCCACCCTCCACCAACGCCTGGACCGGCAGATAGCCAACTACCTGGCCTTGAGTGTGTATGTAGACACTGCGAAAAGCGACAATGAACCCTTGGACTACTGGTTGCGCAGGCTTGACCTGTGGCCAGAGCTGTCCCAATTTGCCATACAACTTCTCTCTTGCCCTGCCGCAAGCGTCCTGTCAGAAAGGACCTTCAGTGCAGCTGGAGGCATAGTTACTGAGAAGAGAAGTCGCCTAAGTCACGACAGTGTTCAGTACCTGACCTTTATCAAAATGAATGAGGAATGGATAATGGAGGGCTACTGCACGACCGAAGACTAAGTCAATCTCTGCCTGCAGGCCGCTTGCCTTCTCCGCCACCACCAACAGGGTCCAGGACTCTAGGCGGATTCCTAAATTTTTAAGGCCGCTGCTAGCAGCGGCCGCTACCCTAATTTTTCTGGTGCGTGTACATGCCAGCCTAATTTTTCTGGCTGCACTGCGGGCGGCTGCAACAACAAAACAAAAGACATGTACATGTGCCCATCCCCCTTCGTGATCATTACCTTGCCGCGGTGAAGGGGCTTGCGTATCACAATGAAGCAATGACCGCCGGCTATTTGAGTGTCTCGGGTGGGGGTGGCACACAAAAGATAATAAGGTTGTTGCTTCATTGTGGTCAGACCAAATTTGATCAGCTGGACAGTCACTGTTGCTCTATCATTGAGCTACCACAGCCCGGCGACCATATGGCCTTGAAAAACGCCACGGCCTTCACTCTGGCCACGGTGCGCACCAGTCCAGCACGGCCGTCACTAAGCAAACAGCTGTTTGCGGTGCGTTACACAGTGAGGTTGGTGTGTCAGTGTGTAGCAGAACTCTAATTACACTCCCTGATTGATGTATACCCATGCAAGATGTTTGAAAGCACTTTAGGCCTGCAATTTAGCATTCAATGTGATTTCTGCCCTTAAAACGCTGCTTAGCGTCAAATCCAGATTTTCCCCCGAGACTTTGGGCATGTATCCCACTGCAAACGGTCAGGACCATAGTCATGACATCACACTGTGGGAGGGGTTTCACCACAATATCAGCCATACAGAGCCCCCTGATGATCTATTAGAGAAAAGGTAAAGATTTCTCATGGGAAAGGGAGTATCAGCTACTGACTGGAATGGAGTTTATTCCTTGGTTAACATTCCTCTTTAAGTGACAAGACAATATACTGTGTACAGCTCTGCGTAAGGTGTCGGAGCTATACAAATACTAAATAGTAATAGTAGTAATAATAATAATAATAATAATAATAATAAAAACACTTTATAACTGAATGGGTCTACTTTTGATAACATATAAATAATAGGCATCAGAATCAGAAATTGGTTAGAAATTTAACCACTTGCCGACCACCCACTACCTATGGGCGGCGGCAACGTGGCACGCCCAGGACCGCGTAACGCCGATGGGCATCGGGTCCTGGGACACTGAATTACCAGGGATCGCGTGCATAGATGTGCATGCATCCGCTGGCATTAGGCTCCGCCCACCCTCCGGCTGTTTAGAAGCGCCGGCGGGTTGTTAACCCCTGATCTGCCGCAATGCAAGCATATAATACGCTTTGTAATGTATACAAAGCGTATTATACAGGCTGCCTCCTGCCCTGGTGGTCCCAGTGATCGAGGGACAACCAGGGCAGGCTGCAGCCCTCCCTATCTGCACCCAAGCACACTGATCTGGCCTCCCTGCCCCCTGATCGCCCACAGCACCCCTCAGACCCCCCTGCCCACCCCCCCAGACCCCTGTTTGCACCCAATCCCCCTCCAATCACCCAATCACTCACTGTCACCATCTGTCAATGCTATTTTTTAGATTAGGTCCTAAACTGCGCCCTGGGGGCTCCTGATAACCCCCCCACACACCCTCAGATCCTCCCCAGACCCCCTCCCACCCGTGTACTGTATACATCTATTCTCCCCTGTAATCACCCACTGATCACCCGTCAATCACCGCCTGTCACCCATCAGCTCAGACCCTAACCTGCCCCTTGTGGGCACCTGATCACCCGCCCACACCCTCAGACTGCCCAATACATCACATGCCCATGTTCTCTGCTGCCATGTCCAGGTCATGATTTGAGAACATCCCGCGCTTACTGCACTTCAGTGCTAATACAACCTGTCATCTAAGAGGCCACCCTGCTTATGACCGGTTTCACAAAATTCGGCCCCTCATAGACCACCTGCCATTGTTAAGCTTGGGGGTGTAATCTCCACAGTCAGCATACAACACATAAGCTGACGTGAAGGAGGTACACACACCAGCACAAGGGATCAGGATATCCCCAGTTTAGTGGAGGAGAGGACTGACTCCAATAGGAGATTGTGGTGCACAGAGCCGGTGCAGATCTGAACAGCCACAAACACTTTCGTAATAACGTCTCAGCGCAAGGTAGCGCTGAGCGCATAAACCAGGACTGAGGAGATCAGGACAGGTAGACAGAATGAACGCTTGCTAGCTAGCGATTACTTAGCGACAGCAAGCGTCCAAAACCAGACAGACTGGAATGAGGCAGCCAATGCGTTGCGGCGATGGCGTGCCTCACAAAGACAGGACAGGAGAGACAGGAAATAGCAGGATCGAGATAGATGAACGTAACACAGATAAATATACAATAAGTATGTTTTCCTAGCGTATTACAATTACAGCTATCAATGAAACTATTCGTAACGTCTGACTAACATATGTATATATTGGCAATGAACCGATATATGACATAAGCAGGAACTCTGACTAAGACTGAAGTAATACAGGGAACAGGACTCAGAAGGATTCGCTATCTCTTCGCAGAGATGAACGCAATCCACAAACAGGACCAGGAACAGGATTCAGAAGGATTCGTTATCTCTTCGCAGAGATGAACGCAATCCACAAACAGGACCAGGAACAGGATAACTAGCTCAGCACGGGTGTTCACGATACGCGCAAACTACCAAAACGTGCTGGAAAACTGACTAGCTGAACACAGGAAATAAACAGTTCGTGTACGTATATATCAGCGACACTGATATATTAACGTAACACGAATACAAGGAAAATAACAAAATGCGCAAGTATGCGTATATATTGGCGATGAACCAATATATGACACAAGACAAGCAAGTAGCAACTTCTAGAACAAGAGCAGAACTAGGAGGACTCGCTGACCCCTTCGCAGGAGTCAGCGCAGTCCACACGGACCAGGAACGAGGTGGGGCACGAGCAGAGTAACAGATAGAGTCTGAAACTATGATAGCCCATGAGGCATTGCAGGAAGCAGTTCTTTATACTGAGGTCATCCAATGGGAGCAGACCTGCAGATTCCCACACAAGTGAATGGTAATTAATCACAGGCTGATAGCAGGAAAAGGCAGACAATGATATGCAGCCTGCAGGAAAGGGACCGCCCCTCCACTGCAGCAGACAATGTTTGTTTACACAAAAGCATATTAAACTGTCATTAACTTCAGAGCGACTGCAGATGGAATCAGCAACTAGTTTAAGTGCAAACCAAACTATGCAAGCAAATGCATGTAATGACATTAGAACTGCTTGGTTTGCAATACCACTGCAGTCAGCAGAAAACGCTGCAGAAGCGATCATAACAGCCATCAACATTTGCAAATGCTTATACCCATGAACAGTCATTTTGGGGCATTTGGTTTCCAGACTACTCCTCACGGTTTTGGGCGCCTAAAATGCCAGGACAGTATAGGAACCCCACAAGTGACCCCATTTTAGAAAGAAGACACCCCAAGATATTCTGTTAGGTGTACGATGAGTTCATAGAATTTATTTTTTTTTCAAAAGTTAGCGGAAACTGATTTTTATTGTTTTTTTTCCCACAAAGTGTCATTTTCCACTAACTTGTGACCAAAAATAAAATCTATGAACTTGCCATACATCTAATGGAATACCTTGGGGTGTCTTCTTTCTAAAATGGGGTCACTTGAGGGGTTCCTATACTGCCCTGGCATTTTAGGGGCCCTAAACCGCAAGGAGTAGTCTCAAACCAAATGCCTCAAAATGACCTGTGAATAGGACGTTGGGCCCCTTAGCGCACCTGGGCTGCAAAAAAGTTACATAGTTGCATAGTTATTTTGGTTGAAAAAAGACATACGTCCATCAAGTTCAACCAGTACAAAGTACAACTCCAGCCTGCTCCCCCACATACCCCTGTTGATCCAGAGGAAGGTGAAAAACCCTTACAAGGCATGGTCCAATTAGCCCCAAAAGGGAAAAATTCCTTCCCGACTCCAGATGGCAATCAGATAAAATCCCTGGATCAACATCATTAGGCATAACCAAGTAATTGTAGCCATGGATGCCTTTCAACGCAAGGAAAGCATCTAAGCCCCCTTTAAATGCAGGTATAGAGTTTGCCATAACTAGAGATGAGCGTAATGACCTAATTACGATTTCGCGAAATTTCGCGTAATTAGTGTAATTACGATTATGGCCGTAAGTACATAATCGTAATGAAGAAGGATTTCGCGAAATTTCGCGTAAGCGTAATTTTCGCGTAATTTTCGCATTACAATGGGTATTTGTTCATGCCGTAATTTCGCATTAAACGCTACCGTAATTTCGCGTTAATCCGTAACGCTCCGTATAATATAAAAAAGCCGCCGACTTTAAGGGTTAATAGCAAAGCCCCCTTAAATGCTAAGAGCCTCAAATTTGAAGAATATATTAAGGAGATCAGGAGGAATAAGAGGGAAATTTTTTTTTTCAAAAAGACCTTATAGTTTTTGAGAAAATCGATGTTAAAGTTTCAAAGTAAAAATGTATACATTTAAAAACCCGCCGACTTTAACGGTTAATCGCAAAGCCTGCTTAAAGTTTAGGAACACCAAATTCCTAGGGTATATTAAGTGTATCAGTGGGAATAAGAGGAAAAAAATTTTTTTCAAAAAGACCTTATAGTTTGAGAAAATCGATTTTTAAGTTTCAAGGGCAAAAATGTCTTTTAAATGTTTTTTTGCACAGGTAACAAAAGTGTATTATTTTCATAGATTCCCCCAAGTGGGAAGAGTTTTACTTACTTCGTTCTGAGTGTGGGAAATATAAAAAAAAAACAACCTGGGGTCCCCCTCCCAGACCTCTTTAACCCCTTGTCCCCCATGCAGGCTGGGATAGCCAGAATGCGGAGCACCGGCCGCGTGGGGCTCCGCACCCTGACTATAGCAGCCCGCATGGGTCCATGGATTGGGGGGTCTCGGAAGGGGAGGGGCAGCCAAGCTTTCCCCTCCCACTCCGAGCCCTTGTCCAATCCAAGGACAAGGGGCTCTTCTCCACCTCCGATGGGCGGTGGAGGTGGAGGCCGCGATTTCCTGGGTGGGGGGTTCATGGTGGAATCTGGGAGTCCCCTTTAAAAAGGGGTCCCCCAGATGCCCACCCCCCCTCCCAGGAGAAATGAGTATAGAGGTACTTGTACCCCTTACACATTTCCTTTAAGAGTTAAAAGTAAATAAACACACAAACACATAGAAAAAGTATTTTAATTGAACAAAAAACATAACCACGAAAAAAGTCCTTTAATATTCTTAATTAACCATTAATACTTACCTGTCCCTTTAAATAAATGATCCCACGCAATATCCTCAGGAAATGTTCTATCAGTTACAATGTAACAAAGTTATTACAATGTAACAACTTTGTTACATTGTAACTACGCCGCACCCGACGTCACTCGCCGCTCAGCCGCCGCATACGCGTCTGCGCTGCACAGACCTGACAGAGCTCTGAGCTATATAGCTCAGAGCTCTCTAAGCATCTTTGTATTTGGGCTCCAAGGAGCCCCATTGGTCCTTAGCAGACCAATGGGGTTCCTTCTGATTTGAAGGAACCCCATTGGTCTGCTAAGGACCAATGGGGCTCCTTGGAGCCAAAATACAAAGATGCTTCTCAGAGCTCTGAACTATATAGCTCAGAGCTCTGTCGGGTCCGTGCAGGACGCTAAGTCCCCGCCGGCTCCGCTGCCCTCCCCGCCTCTCCCACATGTCACCCACATGTCACCCACATGTGGGTGACATGTGGGTGACAGATGTGGGCGGGGTGGACAGCGGGAGCCGGCGGGGACTTAGCGTCCTGCAAGGACGCGTAAGTGTATGCGGCGGCTGAGCGGCGAGTGACGTCGGGTGCGGCGTAGTTACAATGTAACAAAGTTGTTACATTGTAATAACTTTGTTACATTGTAACTGATAGAACATGTCCGAGGATATTGCGTGGGATCATTTATTTAAAGGGACAGGTAAGTATTAATGGTTAATTAAGAATATTAAAGGACTTTTTTCGTGGTTATGTTTTTTGTTCAATTAAAATACTTTTTCTATGTGTTTGTGTGTTTATTTACTTTTAACTCTTAAAGGAAATGGGTAAGGGGTACAAGTACCTCTATACTCATTTCTCCTGGGAGGGGGGGGTGGGCTTCTGGGGGACCCCTTTTTAAAGGGGACTCCCAGATTCCACCATGAAACCCCCCCCCCCCCCCCCCCAGGAAATCGCGGCCTCCACCTCCACCGCCCATCGGAGGTGGAGAAGAGTCCCTTGTCCTTGGATTGGACAAGGGTCTCGGAGGGGGAGGGGAAAGCTTGGCTGCCCCTCCCCTTCCGAGACCCCCCAATCCATGGACCATGCGGGCTGGTATAGTCAGGGTGCGGAGCCCCACGCGGCCGGTGCTCCGCATTCTGGCTATCCCAGCCTGCATGGGGGACAAGGGGTTAAAGAGGTCTGGGAGGGGGGACCCCACGTCGTTTTTTTTTATATTTCCCACACTCAGAACGAAGTAAGTAAAACTCTTCCCACTTTGGGGAATCTATGAAAATAATACACTATTGTTACCTGTGCAAAAAAAACTGACATTTTCCGCATTTAAAAGACATTTTTGCCCTTGAAACTTAAAAATCGATATTCTCAAAAACTATAAGGTCTTTTTGGAAAAAAAAATTTCCCTCTTATTCCTCCTGATCTCCTTAATATATTCTCCAAATTTGAGGCTCTTAGCATTTAAGGGGGCTTTGCTATTAACCCCTAAAGTCGGCGGCTTTTTTATATTATACGGAGCGTTACGGTTTAATGCGAAATTACGGTAGCGTTTAATGCGAAATTACGGCATGAACGAAACGCGAAATTTCGCGTTGAAAATTACGCTTACGGTATTTTCAATTACGATTTTAATGGCAATTTCGCTACGCTAATTTCGCATCGTAATCGCAAATTTCGCATGCGCAATTATAGTAATGCGAAATTACGAAAATTTCGGCTCAACTCTAGCCATAACGACTTCCTGTGGCAATGCATTCCATATCTTAATCACTCTTTACTGTAAATAACCCTTTCCTAAATAAATGGCTAAAACGTTTTTCCTACATGCGCAGATCATGTCCTCTAGTCCTTTGAGAAGGCCTAGGGACAAAAAGCTCATCAGCCAAGCTATTATATTGCCCTCTGATGTATTTATACATGTTAATTAGATCTCCTCTAAGGCGTCTTTTTTCTAGACTAAATAAAGCCAGTTTATCTAACCTTTCTTGGTAAGTGAGACCTTCCATCCCACGTATCAATTTTGTTGCTCGTCTCTGCACCTGCTCTAAAACTGCAATATCTTTTTTGTAATGTGGTGCCCAGAACTGAATTCCATATTCCAGATGTGGCCTTACTAGAGAGTTAAACTTGGGCAATATTATGCTAGCATCTCGAGTTTTTATTTCCCTTTTAATGCATCCCAAAATTTTGTTAGCTTTAGCTGCAGCGGCTTGGCATTGAGTATGATTATTTAACTTGTTGTCGATGAGTACTCCTGAGTCCTTCAAGTTTGATGTCCCCAACTGTATCCCATTTATTTTGTATGGTGCTAGACCATTGGTACGACCAAAATGCATGACTTTACATTTGTCAACATTGAATTTCATCTGCCATGTATGTGCCCATATAGCCATCCTATCCAGATCCTGTTGCAATATGACACTATCTTCCTGAGAGTTGATGATTATGCACAATTTTGTATCATCTGCAAAAATAGCAACATTGCTCACTACTGCATCTACTAGGTCATTAATAAATAAATTGAAGAGCACTGGACCCAGTACAGACCCCTGTGGGACACCACTGCTAACAGTCTCCCATTTTGAGTATGATCCATTGACCACAACTCTTTGTTTTCTGTCCATTAGCCAGTTCCCTATCCATGCACACAAACTCTTCCCCAGTCCTTGCATCCTCAACTTTTGCAACAGACTTCTGTGGGGAATAGTGTTGAAGGCCTTTGCAAAGTCCAAGTATATCACATCTACAGCATTCCCAATATCCATATTAGCATTCACTACCTCGTAAAAGCTGAGCATGTTAGTCAAACAGGACCTGTCTTTAGTAAACCCATGTTGATGCTGAGAAATAAGATTATTTTCTACTATATAAAGTCATGTATAGTATCTCTTAGTAACCCCTCAAATAGTTTGCATACAACTGATGTTAAGCTTACAGGTCTATAATTTCCTGGATCTGATTTTTTGGCCTTCTTAAATAATGGGAAAACGTGGGCTGTACGCCAATGCACTGGGACTCTGCCAGTTGCAAGAGAGTCACAAAAGATAAGATAAAGGGGCTTAGCTATAACTGAACTTAATTCTCTTAGGACCCGAGGATGCATGCCATCCGGGCCAGGTGCCTTGTCTATTTTTAATTTATTTAGTCTTGCCTTCACTTCTTCCTGCGTTAAGTATTTAATATTACAGTTAGAAGATTGAGAATCTTCTGCCTCTGCTTCTGTCTTCACAAAGGAAACAGCACTGTTGCAAATTACAAAGAAAGCATTTAATAACTGCCTTACCTTGGTCATCCACCATTGAGTTCCCACCCTCATCCTTTAGGAGTCCTATACAGTCAACCTTTCTTTTTTTTTTTTTTTTTAGAGTTGATGTACTTGTAAAACTTTTTTGAGTTAGATTTGATATCCCTAGTGATTTGATTTTCAGCTTCGATCTTTGCCAGTCTAATTTCTTTTTTACAATTTTTATTGCACTCCTTAGAATTGCTTAGTGCAGCCTCGGTCCCCTCCTGTTTTAGGACCTTATAGGCATTCCTTTTCCTCTTCATTTTATCCCTAACCTTTCTGTTCATCCATAGAGGCCTTTTTTTATTCCTAGATATTTTGTTTCCATATGGGATATACAGGGCCGGCCCTGGACTTTTTGCCGCCTGAGGCAAATTTAGAAAAAATTGTCGCCCCTACCCCCCGCCGCCGAGCTGGAGGGGTAGCGGGCAGGACAGGGGTATTGGGCCTAGCGGTGGGGAGGGGGTCGGACCCCCCCCCTCCCTCGCCTGGGTCCCCCGATCTGCGCTCCCCTCCAGCTTTAAATAGCGAGTAAGCAGCCGTCCAACCGACAGTAAGAGGCACGGGCGGGGGATCACTCACTTCTTCCTCGTTCCAACGTGCGCTCCACTGACGTCACTTCCTGCAACGCCGGCCACGTACAATACAGTGGGCAGCGTTGCAGGAAGTGACGTCAGTGGAGCGCACGCTATTTAAAGCTGGAGGGGAGCGCAGATCGTGGGACCCAGGCGAGGGAGGGGGGGGTTCGACCCCCCTCCCCACCGCTAGGCCCAATACCCCCGTCCTGCCCGCTACCCCTCCAGCTCGGCGGCCGGCCACCCCCCGCCCCCACGGACGGGCGGATGCCGCCCCTAGAAGTTTGCCGCCTGAGGCAAACATTTCACCCTGCCTCATGAGCGGGCTGGCCCTGGGGATATGCATACTACAATAATGATTGAGAATAAGTTTAAAAGCTTGCCATTTCCCTTCAGTGTCCTCCCCTTGTAGTACATTATCCCAGTTCACCAAACTTAGAGCCTGCCTAATTTGATTGAACTTTGCTTTTCTAAAATTCATAGTTTTAGTGGTCCCGCTGCCCCGTGGCCTATCAGTCACCAGATCAAACGTTATCATGTTGTGATCACTATTTCCCAAATGTTCTTAGACCCGATAATGTATCAAATGTGCAGGTTCATTAGAAATGATCAGATCCAGTAACGCATTCCCCCTAGTTGGTTCCGTTACCATTTGAGTCAAGTAATTGTCCTGAAGTGCTGCCAGAAATCTGCTGCTTTTACCAGAATGGGTAGCCTCAATACTCCAGTCAATGTCTGGAAAGTTGAAGTCGCCCATAATTATGACCTCATTTTTACTTGCAGCTTTTTCAATCTGCTGTAGTAATCGCAGTTCTGCAGCTTCATTAATAAGAGGTGGCCTGTAGCATACCCCAATAAGCAATTAGCAACTTTTATTTCCACCATGAATATTTACCCAAACGGACGCCACATCTTCGCAATCTTCCTCCATCTCATCATTGAGGACAGCTGTAAGAGAATTCTTAAAGAGACAAACCCCTCCACCTTTTTTCCCTGTTCTATCCTTCCTAAACACATTGTATCCTTTTAAATTAGCTATCCAGTCATGGCTTTCATCCATCCATGTCTCGGTTATTCCCACAATGTCATAGCCTTTGTCATTCAGAATGAACTCTAGTTCGTCGATTTTATTTACAAGGCTCCGAGCATTGGTCACCATGCACTTTATATTTTTACCACCACATTTACCAATTTTACCACATTTACCAAAGTGTCGCACATGTGGTAACGCCGTACTCAGGAAAAGTAGTATAATGTGTTTTGGGGTGTATTTTTAGACATACCCATGTTGGGTGGGAGAAATCTCTGTAAATGGACAATTGTGTGTAAAAAAAAAAAAAAAAATCTCATTTACAGAGATATCGTTTGGGGGTATTTATACTATCCTGGAATTTTAGCACCTCATGAAACCTGACAGGTGCTCAGAAAAGTCAGAGATGCTTCAAAATGGGAAAAATCACTTTTTGACCATAGTTTGTAAATGCTATAATTTTTACCCAAACCAATAAATATACACTTATTGGATTTTTTTTTTTAATCAAAGACATGTAGCACAATATATTTGGACAAAAATGTATAGACATATTACTTTATTTGAAAAATGTCAGTGCAGAAAGTAAAAAAAAAAAAATCTTTGACAAAATGCATGTCTTTTTTGATGAATATAATAAAAAAAAAAAAATCACAGCCGCAATCAAATAGCACCAAAAGAAAGCTGTATAAGGCTGCTTACACACAGGGACATTACAGACGCACGTTAGTGCGCCTGTAACGCTCCCCCAACGCACAGCAATGTAACACAAGTGGGCTGTTCACACTGCCCACGTTGCGTTACATGTAACGCTGCACGTTGTCCGGAAAGTGCAGCATACTACGGCGTTGGAGTGGCTATAGCCGTGTTAGACTGTTTGCACATGCTCAGTGGGGGCGGAGAGGAGGTGGGGGAGAGCCAGCTACAGTAGCCGCGCACATGGCTACTTAATATTCACTGCACTGGCGGCAGCTGATTGGCCGGCGGGACCACGTGATGCGGAGTGTCTCGCTCCGCATCACGTGGTCCCGCCGGCCAATCAGCGCCACTCTGGGAGACCTTATAGGGATAGAGCCGCCTAACGCGGCTCACTCCACCGTCCTTTCTTGCAGCACCATACGTTGTGTTAGGTGCACGTTATGCGACCTTAATGTGGCACCTAACGCAACGTCTTGGTGTGCAAGTAGCCTTAGTGACAAGAAAAGGAGGTAAAATTCATTTAGTCGGTTGTATGACCGAGCAATAAACCGTTAAAGCTGCAGTGGTCTGAATGGGAAAAAAAAAAGTGTCTGGTCCTTAAGGGGTTTTAAAGCTGCAGTTCTTTGGTTAAACACCATTATCCTGATCTGAACCCTTGACTCTGATCTGAACCCATGACTGATGCCACAGCCCTGATCTGAAGCCATGACCCTGATCTGAACCCATGACCGACGCCATAACCTTTATCTGAACTCATGACTCGTTAGCCATGACCTTGACCTGAACCCATGACTGACGCCATAACCTTGATCTGAACCCATGACTCGGTAGCCATGACCTTGATCTGAACCCATGACTCAGTAGCCATGATCCTGATCTGAAGCCATGACTCTGGAGCCACACCCCTGATCTGAACCCACGACACTGTAGCCATGACCATGTTCTGAACCCATGACTCGATGGCATGACTGATCTGAGCTACTGTCTGGAGTCCTGACCCTGTTCTGACACCATGAACCTGATCTGAAGCAATGACTCTGTAGCCATGACCCTGAATCTGCTCTGAACCTATCACTTTGAAGCCATGATCGTGATATAGAAGCCCTGACAGGTTCACAAAGTGATCTGTTTACAAAGTGAAGTGTCAACTGGCTCCACACTGTCCACACTGTTATTAACATTAGCAACATTTATCTGCAGCCTGGAGGTGCCCTGCTGACCCCGCCTCTTGTCTATGGTAATGAAAATAACTTACCTAGATGTGGATCCAGAAGGTGAGGCTGCTCCTGATAATTGTCCATAATAACTACAATGAAAGAAGAGAGGATGGTGAGACTCAGACAAGGAACGTACAGGCTTCTCGTCTCCTACCCCTGCCTAATCCCCAAGCGCAGAGTTCAATTACCCCAGCAATCCCCCCTCCACCTCTACCCCCAAACAGATTCTGGATCAGCAGGACTCACCATGTCCCGCAGTCACACACATATGGATCTAGTGATTTGCAGTCTGGTTCGCTCACCGTTAAACCTCTGTGCACACACCTCTCTGCTCACTGGCTCCATACAGGACATCTGCAGGTTGACAATCAGGTCTCGTGTCTGTTTGCTCTCCGTAAAAGATCCCAAGATGTTACCGCTCAATACAATCTCCGGGCTGCCATCTTCCTCTCGCTCAGCACGGTCTGCTGTCATCGTGATGATTCTGAACTAGAGACACTCACGGCTCCCACCTAAACACACAGAACAAAGGCTTTCCTGAGCCGCCAATATGTTGCTGGTTACAGCTGAATGACTTCTGTATGAGCACAGCACCATCACAGGAATATACTCTCCTCCACATCACACATTGCAGAAGTCTAACCTGGTCATGCAGATCTGGCTCCTGATTGGCTGCTACGGATGTCAGAATAATGCCAGCAGCTGCACCGTACAGAGGCGGTTATTCAGTTCCAAACGCCAACAGGAAGTATGCGGCCCCTTTCACACTGCATGCGTTTCCATCTGATTAATGAGCCACATGCAACCGCAAGGACACCAGAACTGATCCCAGATCCCGAGAACAGCTGATCCCATTCTCTGAATGTGGCATTTCTGCCATAATGCCATACAACACCATTCAATACAAATTTTACTGCCGGTACAATTGCAAAGTACAAGTGCACAGGAAAACTATTGCCCCCTTCCTACACGTTTTATACTGTGAGAGGGCCCTTATTGTCTGGTTCAAAAAGAGTGGGGAGAGACCAAGGGACAACATAGTGTAGTAGGTCCTGAGGTCCTTTGTCTTAGCCATGACTGTCCACAAACCAACTGCAGAGAGCCGCTGATTTTCATCTGTTGAGTAGATTACAACAGCTGTTCCAATTTAATCAGGGTAATTAGGATGCTTTAGAACAGCTTGGACTATTTGGAATGGTATAGAACTTTGGATTTCCCCTCAGACTGTGACAGTTTGAAGGGTTTGAATAATTTTGGACTGGTCACTTTTTGTTTAAATGTATGTTATTCCCCCCCCCCCCCCACCACAATAATGCCTCTTGTACATCAGCTTATATTTTAGGAGACACCTGTGTCATTTCCCATCCAAAAAATTACTTGTTGGTTGACTAAAAGTAACGTAAAGTCAAAATGTCCCAGGGGTATGAATCATTATGGGCAGCACTGTATATGACTAAGCCTTGTTAGCAGTTGCCTGTGATTAGGAGTGGCTGAACATCACAAAGCATTGTGATGCCCCATTGACAAATGATAGGCAAATTTCTAAAACCTTCACGGTATCCCTGCAGCCACAATTACGGGAAGAGATCAAAAGCAAACATTTTAGCCAGTTGAGGACTACAGGCTTACACTCCCCTCGCAACCAGGCAATTTTTCACAATTCAGCACACTGCAGCTTTAACAGCTCGCTGCAGGGCCATACAACTTAGCAAACAAACGAATCTTACCTCCATTTCTTCACACAAATAGGCCTTTCTTTTAGTGGTCTGTGATAGCTGCTGCAATAGTTTTTTTTTTTAATTTCTATAGTTATTGCTCCCCCCCCCCCCAAATTGGCCCTAGGCTGCGATCCATAGTTTTTTCCCACTTCTTGAAGGCATTAGCATAGGGGGAGCTGTGATTCTCATTCTATTGAGCGGGACTCGCATCACAGTAAAAACGTTAAATTGTGCCACAAAAATCAATTCATGATTTGTGCTCCCAATGTGAACTCGCCCTTACAGAGCTGGCTGCTGCTGCCATGTGGTTCAGTGTGTCAGGCTGTAATTACTGATTACTAATATAACCATGCCATACTAACTATCACAACAATGTGACGGACTCTGGCCCGCTGGAGCATGGTTGGAGGAGATTTGTACAATTGAGAGATTGAGAGGTGAGAACCACTGGTGACGAGCAGTGGAGGCTGATATCCCATGGCAAGAGGGAGGAGCAGCAGATTAACATTACTGCAGCTCAGGGGTCTAGTCCTGGGAAAAGAAGTGAGTGGACTCACTTGGGAAACCCCTGCGGCACACCAAAAAATAGGCGTGGTCAAGCACATAGTTGGCGTGGCCAAGCATAACGTGGGCGTGGTCATGGGTGGGGCCAAATATACATGACCTTAGCAGTGATGTAAAAGGTCTGCCGAGGAAGTTTGAGCTCTGCCGTAGTGTATTCCCCCAAAATAGATGTAATCTGACAACGTTTCACCAAAAAGACACAATCTGGTAGAAGTTCCTCCAAAATACAGATAATATGGAAGTGGTTCCCCCAAAATAGACAATGTGGAAGCAGCAGTACCCCCATCATACACATAATTTGGAAGCAATTCCCCAAAATACGTGAAACCTGGCAGCGGATCACCCAAAATACACGTAACACCCAAAAGACAATCTGGCAGTAGTGGTCCCCCAAACATACACAATCTGGCAGCAGTTCCCCAAAATACATAACAGCGGTTCCACAAAAATGCAGATAATCTGACAGCAGTTTCCCCAACATCGATACCCCCAGCATAGGTAGCCATGTCTATAGGTGTCCCCAGTATATGTAGCCAGGGGTATATGTGCCCAAGTAGCCAGGTGTGCCCCCAGCAGGAGGGGAGCAGTGCAGAAAAAGAGAGCTATGAGGACAGCAGGGAAGGGCGGACGTCTCTCCCCCCCCCCCCCCCTTCCCTCACCTTTGTACTCCCCTTCCTGCCTCTCCCCTCCGGTGTTTTCAAATGTCGGGCCGGCGGCTAAAGTGGGCAGAGACTTACCGCATTCCAGCCGCAAGGGACGCTCCGCTCTGTGTGCAGCTAGTCTTGTCTTCTAGCCGCACACAGAGCGGAGCGTCCCTTGCGGCTGGAAGAACGTGGTAAGTCTCCACCCATTTTAGCCGCCGGCCCAACATTAGAAAACACCGGAGGGGAGAGGCAGGAAGGGGAGCACGAAGGTGAGGGAAATGTCCGCCCGTCCCCATAGCTCTCCTTCTCTGCGCTGCTCCCCTCCACACAAGCCAGGGTGGACGGCGTCCACTCTCTGAAAAAAAACAGGTGGACGCCGTCCACCCGCGTCCACGCAGGACTCGATCCCTGCTGCAGCTGCATTAGAGACTGGGAAGCAAATGTTTCATTTGAACAGACACACAGCACAAAATAGCCTTTTTATGCACTACCGGTCTACTCAACAGCACTCCAAGAGTTCAAAAAACGCACTGCAGTTCTCCACATTATTTTAGAATTCTCAAAAAGCAGCTGAAAATGCGCAGGCCTGGGGTGCCGACGCTGCGGACCGCCAGTCGGGGCCGGCGAGGCACCTCCAGGCCGCAGGCCTGGGGTGCCGACGCTGCGGACCGCCAGTCGGGGCCGGCGAGGCACCTCCAGGCCGCAGGCCTGGGGTGCCGACGCTGCGGACCGCCAGTCGGGGCCGGCGAGGCACCTCCAGGCCGCAGGCCTGGGGTGCCGACGCTGCGGACCGCCAGTCGGGGCCGGCGAGGCACCTCCAGGCCGCAGGCCTGGGGTGCCGACGCTGCGGACCGCCAGTCGGGGCCGGCGAGGCACCTCCAGGCCGCAGGCCTGGGGTGCCGACGCTGCGGACCGCCAGTCGGGGCCGGCGAGGCACCTCCAGGCCGCAGGCCTGGGGTGCCGACGCTGCGGACCGCCAGTCGGGGCCGGCGAGGCACCTCCAGGCCGCAGGCCTGGGGTGCCGACGCTGCGGACCGCCAGTCGGGGCCGGCGAGGCACCTCCAGGCCGCAGGCCTGGGGTGCCGACGCTGCGGACCGCCAGTCGGGGCCGGCGAGGCACCTCCAGGCCGCAGGCCTGGGGTGCCGACGCTGCGGACCGCCAGTCGGGGCCGGCGAGGCACCTCCAGGCCGCAGGCCTGGGGTGCCGACGCTGCGGACCGCCAGTCGGGGCCGGCGAGGCACCTCCAGGCCGCAGGCCTGGGGTGCCGACGCTGCGGACCGCCAGTCGGGGCCGGCGAGGCACCTCCAGGCCGCAGGCCTGGGGTGCCGACGCTGCGGACCGCCAGTCGGGGCCGGCGAGGCACCTCCAGGCCGCAGGCCTGGGGTGCCGACGCTGCGGACCGCCAGTCGGGGCCGGCGAGGCACCTCCAGGCCGCAGGCCTGGGGTGCCGACGCTGCGGACCGCCAGTCGGGGCCGGCGAGGCACCTCCAGGCCGCAGGCCTGGGGTGCCGACGCTGCGGACCGCCAGTCGGGGCCGGCGAGGCACCTCCAGGCCGCAGGCCTGGGGTGCCGACGCTGCGGACCGCCAGTCGGGGCCGGCGAGGCACCTCCAGGCCGCAGGCCTGGGGTGCCGACGCTGCGGACCGCCAGTCGGGGCCGGCGAGGCACCTCCAGGCCGCAGGCCTGGGGTGCCGACGCTGCGGACCGCCAGTCGGGGCCGGCGAGGCACCTCCAGGCCATTACTGCTTCTTGTCTTGACTCTAGATCCCCAAAGGTTCTGTTCTGTTCTGTTCTGTTCTGTTCTGTTCTGTTCTGTTCTGTTCTGTTCTGTTCTGTTCTGTTCTGTTCTGTTCTGTTCTGTTCTGTTCTGTTCTGTTCTGTTCTGTTCTGTTCTGTTCTGTTCTGTTCTGTTCTGTTCTGTTCTGTTCTGTTCTGTTCTGTTCTGTTCTGTTCTGTTCTGTTCTGTTCTGTTCTGTTCTGTTCTGTTCTGTTCTGTTCTGTTCTGTTCTGTTCTGTTCTGTTCTGTTCTGTTCTGTTCTGTTCTGTTCTGTTCTGTTCTGTTCTGTTCTGTTCTGTTCTGTTCTGTTCTGTTCTGTTCTGTTCTGTTCTGTTCTGTTCTGTTCTGTTCTGTTCTGTTCTGTTCTGTTCTGTTCTGTTCTGTTCTGTTCTGTTCTGTTCTGTTCTGTTCTGTTCTGTTCTGTTCTGTTCTGTTCTGTTCTGTTCTGTTCTGTTCTGTTCTGTTCTGTTCTGTTCTGTTCTGTTCTGTTCTGTTCTGTTCTGTTCTGTTCTGTTCTGTTCTGTTCTGTTCTGTTCTGTTCTGTTCTGTTCTGTTCTGTTCTGTTCTGTTCTGTTCTGTTCTGTTCTGTTCTGTTCTGTTCTGTTCTGTTCTGTTCTGTTCTGGCCAAAAGTTTTGAGACTGAAAAATATTGGAAAATGCTTAAGTTTTTATAACAACAATTTGCATATACTCCATACCGTTATGAAGACTGTTCAGATTAATTGCATTGTCTTTTACCATTAAAAAAAAAATAAAAATAAAATAACTGAATCCCCAAAAAACCTTTAGTTTCCATTGCATTTTCATTGCGGTCATTAAAGGACCTGCTGAGAGCATTTCTGTAATCGTCTTGTTTACTCAGGTGAGAATGTTGATGAGCACAAGGCTGGAGATCATTAGGCTGATTGGGTTAGAATGGCAGACTTGACATATTAAAAAGGAGGACGATGCTTGAAATCATTGACCTTCCATTGTTAATCATGGTGACCAGCAAAGAAACGCGTGCAGCCATCATTGCATAGCACACAAATGGCTTCACAGGCAAGGATATTGTGGCTAAGATTGCACCTAAATCAACAATTTATAGGATCATCAAGAACTTCAAGAAAAGAGGTTCAGTTCTTGTTAAGAAGGCTTCAGGGCGTCCAAGAAAGTCCAGCAAGCACCAGGATTGTCTCCTAAAGAGGATTCCGCTGCGGGATCAGAGTACAACCAGTGCAGAGGTTGCTCAGGAATGGCAGCAGGCTGGTGTAAGCGCATCTGCGCGCACAGTAAGGTGAAGATGGCCTGGTGTCAAGAAGGGCAGCAAAGCCACTTCTCTCCCCCCCCCCCCCTTCCTCCCCAAAAAAGGGGACAGATTGAACTTCTGCAGAAAGCATGGTGACTGGACTGCTGATGACTGGTGCAAAGTCATTTTCTCCAATGAAGCCCCTTTCCAATTGTTTGGGGCATCTGGAAAAAGGCTAGCCAGGAGAAGAAAAAGGTGAGCGCTACCATCAGTCTGGTGTCATGCCACGAATAAAGAATGGTACCAAAACACCCTGCAACAGCAACTTCTTCCAACAATCCAACAGTAGTTTGGTGATGAATAATGCATTATCTAGCATGATGGAGCACCGTGTCATAAGGCAAGTGATAACTAAGTGGCTCGAGGACCAAAACGTTGAAATTTTGGGTCCATGGCCTGGAAACTCCCCAGATCTTAATCCCATTGAGAACTTGTGGTCATTCTTTAAGAGGCGGGTGGACAAATAAAAACCAACTAAACTCAAAGATGTGATTATAAAAGAATGGGTTGCTATCCATCAGGATTTGGCCCAGAAGTTGATTGAGAGCATGCCCAGTCAAATAGCAGAGGTCCTGAAAAAGAACCATCAACCGGCAGCACTCGCTCTGCAGCAGTTCCAGATGCCCCAAATTGTGTCCTGGAGAGGGAGAGGCCAAAGCAAGAGGAGAGAGACAGAGGCAAAGAGTCCTTTTAGGTCTGCAGATTGAAACACCCCTGGGTACAGTCCGACAATCAGTCCAAAACCATGTGCTTTAAGTGATCCTTAAGTCAACTAAAAAAAAAAAAAAAAATGAGATTTACTCACCTGGGACTTCCCTCAGCCCCCAGCAGCCAATTGGTGCCCTCGCAGCTCCACTCTGATGTCCCAGGACCCGCTGGCGAGCACTTCCGGTTTGGCCGTCACCGGCCGACAGCCTGTATATCGCCCCCTATGCTGCTATTGCAGCCTCCTTTTCAGTTGACTTAAGGTTCACTTTAAAGCCCTGGCTTGCTGCCCAATCTGAGTTGGTCAGGACTAGACTCCATTTGATGGTGGTTGCAGGCAGAGGGAACCCGATGCTCCTGGAGGTGTGGAGGAGGAAAACAAGGCCTTCCAGAGCTTGTGGGGGTCCAGGACTGCTGTGTAGGCCTCTGGGCTGCGGCGGTGGAGCTGCCTGCTTGTATCTGTGATGGCATCTCCGGGCAGCAATGGTGTAGTGGCCCCACATGGAGAACTGGTGTGGATCTGTAGTAAGGTGCCAGTACGGTGGGCCCCTGCCAGATGCTGGATTATTTAAGCCTAGCAGACCCCGTGGAGACCAGGTGGAAGGTGGCAGAACCAGGTTGTTGAAGCAGGGCCCGACGGCTGGAGGACCAGGATAGCCTCGGCAAAGTTCCTCTGTGGAGGGCCTGGATGCTTTCTGTGGAGGGCCCACAGAAAGTGAAAGCAGTGCCTGCATCAGGTGAAGCAGCTCCTGGGCCTATGGTCATAGCACCGTGGGAAAGATATATATTATGGCCCTATGATGGTAGTGAGCAATGTAGCAGTGGCAGCTTGGGCAACAGCTGTAGGCCAGAGGAGTAGCAGCACTAACCTCGGTGGCTCAGGCAGGCAGAGCTGGGCAAAATGACCCCATGTCCAGCTCTGTGGTCCGGTTCCCCGTGTGTAGGAAGGTGGGAAGCTGATCCTCAGGGCTAGGTAGTGGTGCTCACAGACGTGCTTCAGGACAGGGTCACGTGGGATGGCCGGAGCCCTCAAGGCAGCTGGTGATGCGGCGGGCTAAGGCTGATGACGAACGCTCGGGAGGTCCGGAGTTCCTCTTGCGCCTGGCAGGATCACGTGGGAGGACCGGAGCAACTAAAAAAGATGGATTGAGGTGAGCCGCTGATCCGGGGATAGGGCAATGGTGGAGCATGCTGACAAAGTCTTTAGCAGTGGCAGGACACAGTGTCACTGGTGGTTCTCCCCAGTGCAGCATTGGAGGTTGAGTGGAGGTAGCGTAGGCAGTGAGCAATGCTCGGCCGCATGGTGCTCTTCCAGCCCCCCCCCGGCTGCGATAGTCCCTACCGGAGCCCAAAGCCTGTCATCCTCAATCCGCTGAGAAGCCTGCGATGCCCGCCCATTCCCCAGATAGGGGAGATTGGGTAAGTGCAGCGAGGATGTACTATATACATATGTGTATACATACATATACTCTATGTGTATACATATACTCTATGTGTATAATATACATATTGTATATAGTGTGTGTGTGTATACACTATATTCACACATTCTAGAGTCATGCAAACATGTATTGCGTAGACACAGAGTATACACACACTATATACCATATATGTATTGCGTAGACACAGAGTATACACACACTATATACCATATATCGTATGTATTGCGTAGACACAGAGTATACACACACTATATACCATATATCGTATGTATTGCGTAGACACAGAGTATACACACACTATATACCATATATCGTATGTATTGCGTAGACACAGAGTATACACACACTATATACCATATATCGTATGTATTGCGTAGACACAGAGTATACACACACTATATACCATATATCGTATGTATTGCGTAGACACAGAGTATACACACACTATATACCATATATCGTATGTATTGCGTAGACACAGAGTATACACACACTATATACCATATATCGTATGTATTGCGTAGACACAGAGTATACACACACTATATACCATATATCGTATGTATTGCGTAGACACAGAGTATACACACACTATATACCATATATCGTATGTATTGCGTAGACACAGTATACACACACTATATACCATATATCGTATGTATTGCGTAGACACAGAGTATACACACACTATATACCATATATGTATTATACACACACACACACACACACACACACACACACACACACACACACACACACACTAGAGAAACATTGTGTATACATATACATGGTATATACACACATAATATACACTAACATGTATTGAGTATACATACACAATATATAAAAACATATTGTGTATATACACACACAATATACAAACGTATTGTGTATGCATAGTACATACACACTAACATGTATTAAGTGTACATATGCACAATATATACAAACATGTATTGTGTATACATACAATATATACAAACATTGTGTAAAGTCCTGGCCAAAAGTTGAGACTGTCAAAAATATTGGAAATTAGAAAAGTTGGTGCTTAAGTTTTTATAATAGCAATGTAACGATTGGTGTCAGCAACACAGATTTTCTGATTATTGGTGATCTGCTATATCACCAATAATACAGATGCTATACCTGATTATGTGGTGATCTGCAGAATCACCAATAATACTAGTATAGCCAGAGAGGATAACCAGTGTGATAGGTGTTTGGTGCAACAGTAGCAAGGAGGAGAGATTTCACCCGAGGAGCGGGTGACTCAGTACTGCAGCCGATGACCACCTGAGGGGCAGGTAGCACAGACTGTTAAGCAAGGAGAGGATCACCTGAGGAGCAGGCAATTCAGGTAGTACTGCAGCCAGTGATCACCAGAAGAGCGGGTGATTAAGACTGTACTGATGGCTATAGGACACCTGAGGAGCACGTGTAACAGTCAAGGCTGCAAGGAGAGTATCACCTGAAGGACAGGCGATTAAGACTATACTGCAAGTAAACCTCACCTGAGGTGCAGGCAAAGGATACTTTAAATCCCTCACCAGTGGCTAGGCCCACTGGTGAGGATACGTGGTCAGACAGGCACGGGCAACTCACGGACAGATGCAGTACAGAAACGGAAGGCTGATTCAGCGTCAAGTACAAGCAGGGCCGGCAACGTGAATCAGATGAGCAGAGGCACAGAATCAAACAGAAGAATAGTAAGGGCCCATTTCCACTATCGCAAATTCGTATGCGTTTTTCGCATGCAAATTCGCATAGCAATACAAGTGAATGGGACTGTTCCCACTTGTCAGGATTCCTTTGCATTTTTCTGTGCAGAAAAAATTCGCATGGCAGAGCCATCAGGATTCGCAAACCGCTATGCGAATCGCATACAATGTATTTAACAGGAAATTCGCATGAGGTTTGGGTATGCAAGTTTTCATGCAAATTCGCATAGGAACAATGGAAAGCACACCAGCACTGCCATGGTTAAATTCGCATACATCGTCATCCATGCAAATTCACCTGATAATTTGCATAGACGCGCATGCTAAATTCGCATCCGCATGCGAATTTTTACCACGGTGATTCGCACCGCACAAGTGGAAATGCAGCCTCAGAGGAAGCAGAAGGTCATAACAAATAATGCAATTAGTACTTTAAGCTATCAACAGAATCTGGCCGTGTGGATCCCCAGCTCCGGCTGGTTCTAGCACGCTTTGGGAACTGACTAAGGTCTGAGCGCTAACACGATAGCATACGCAACAGCAGACACGGAGCAACTGACAGCCCTGTCCTATATATACCAAACATGCTCCACAGCACTGCCCCAGTCACTCAGCCAATCCGGAACATAGCTGGAGTCAGCTGACCGCATGCTCAGCTGACTCCCCTTCTAGATGCATAAAGGTCCTGTTGCTCAGCTCTCGCACGCGCGTAGCCCTTAGTCTGTAAGCAACAGAAGGACCAGGCAAAGCATCAGCATGCAACTGCGCGGCAGAGGCCGCCGGCTGTTACACGGAGATAGCCGCCATGCCGCTTGTCTCTGCGGCAGTATCTCCGCTATATATTGCAAGCAATTTGCATATACTCCAGAATGTTATAAAGAGTGTTCAGATGAATTGCATAGTCCTTATTTGCCATGAAAATTAACTGCATCCCAAAAAACCTTTCCACTGCATTTCATTGCGATCATTAAAAGACCTGCTGACTGAGATAATTTCAGTAATAGTCTGGTTAACTCAGGTGAGAATGTTGACGAGCACAAGGCTGAAGATCATTATGTCAGGCTGATTGGGTTAGAATGGCAGACTTGACATGTAAAAAGGAGGGTGATGCTTGAAATCATTGATCTTTCATTGTTAACCATGGTGACCACCAAAGAAACACATACAGCCATCATTGCGTTGCATAAAAATTGCTTCACAGGCAAGGATATTGTGGCTACTAAGATTGCACCTAAATCAGCAATTTATAGGAACATCAAGAACTTCAAGGAAAGAGGGTCATTTCTTGTTAAGAAGGCTTCAGGGCATCCAAGAAAGTCCAGCAAGCACCAGGATCGACTCCAAAAGAGAATTCAGCTGTGGGATAGGAGTACAACCAGTGCAGAGGTTGCTCAGGAATGGCAGCAGGCTGGCGTGAGCGCATCTGCATGCACAGTGAGGCAAAGACTTTAGAAGATGGCCTGGTGTTAAGAAGGGCAGACACTTCTCTCCCCCCCCCCCCCCCCCAAAAAAAAAAAAAAAAAACCATCAGGGACAGATTGATCTTCTGCAGAAAGTATGGTGAATGGACTGCTGATGAATGGTGCAAAGTCATATTCTCCAATGAAGGCCCTTTCCAATTGTTTAAGGGCATCTGGAAAAAGGCCTGTCAGGAGAAGAAAAAGGTGAGCACTACCATCAGTCCTGTGTCATGCCAACAGTAAAGCATCCTGACACCATTCATGTGTGGGGTTGCTTCTCATCCAAGGGAGTGGGCTCACTCACAATTTTGACAAAAAACACAGCCACAAATAAAGAATGGTACCAAAACACCCTCCAACAGCAACTTCTTCCAACAATCCAACAACAGTTTGGTGATGAACAATGCATTTTCCAGCACGATGGAGCACCGTGTCATAAGGCAAGTGATAACTAAGTGGCTCGGAGACCAAAACATTGAAATGTTGGGTCCATGGCCTGGAAACTCCCCAGATCTTATCCCATTGAGAACTTGTGGTCATTCCTCAAGAGGCGAGTGGACAAACAAAAACCAACTAATTCCGAGACACTCAAAAAAGTGATTATGAAAGAATGGGTTGCTATCAGTCAAGATTTGACCCAGAAGTTGATCGAGAGCATGCCTAGTCGAATTGCAGAGGTCCTGAAACAGAAGGGCCAACACTGCAAATACTGACTCTTTGCATAAATCTCATGTAACTTTCTATAAAGGCTTTGAAATGTATGAAGTGCTTCTAATTATATTTCAATACATCACTAACAACTGAAACAGAGCTAAAAGCAGTTTAGCAGCAAACTGTGAAAAATCATATTTTTGACAGTCTCAAAACTTTTGGCCAGGACTGTATACATCGTATATACACTATATTCATACATTATATAAATTACAAACATATATTGTGTATGCATACTACATACAGACATAGTATATAAATACATGCATTGTGTATGCATAGAATACACACACACACACACACACACACACACACACAATACATACACAAACATTGCATATTCATAGTATATACATATATATGTACAAACATGTATTGTGTGTATACATTGTATATAAACACATAATATACACTAACATGTATCGAGTATATATATACACATACACACACACACACGTTTTGTGTATATGTTACGGCCAGAATCCGAAGTCTGGCCACTTCGGGTTCTGGCCGGTCAAATCTAGAAGTGGCCGGCTGATGCGGCCAATGTCAGAAATAAACGTTTCCTCCGGACTTTGGCCGGCCAGAACGCGTTCTGGATAAGTGTGGCCAGCCAAGTCCTGAAGTGCCGCTCACCTCTCCTCTCCGCTGCCTCTAGTCAGACCTCACATCAGGACGACCCGGACCGGAGAGGCAGAGCAGTGCACACGCGACACGCAAGACGCATACACTTCCATGCTGACGTGACGTCATTGCTCACTTCTGCATGTGAAGTGTATGGGTCAGGGCGGGTAGTGTGCGCGCTGCTCTGCTTCTCTCCGCCGCTCTGGTCGCCCTGATCTGGGGTCTGGAAATAGCGCAGGCTGCCCCCCCAGTCATGCAAAGCGCACGGCAAAGCCTTGCAAACCAGCCAGAAAAGCCCCCACAGCCATGCAAAACTACCCCAGCAATGCAGAGTGCCCAGCATTCCCCCCCCCCCCCCAGTCATGCAAAGTGCACAGCAAATCCCCCCCAGCCATGCAAAGCGCCCAGCAAATCCCCCCCAGCCATGCAAAGCAGCCAGAAAAGCCCCCACAGCCATGCAAAACTACCCCAGCAATGCACAAAGCCCCCCTGGCCATGCAAAGGGCCCAGCATATCAACCCCAGCCATGCAAAAACCCAGCAAATCCCCCCCCCCCCAGCCATGCAAAGCGCCCATCAAATCCCTCCCCCCAGCCATGCAAAGCGCCCATCAACCCCCCCCCCTCCCCGCCATGCAAAGCCTCCCCCCCCTCCAGCCACGCATAGCGCCCAGTAAAGCACCCCCCAGCCATGCATCCCCCCTCTCCCATGTGTCACCTGACTGCCACAGCAGAGCAGCTAATTTAAATGCACAGGATGTTAATATGTCTGCTCCCAAGAAAGCAGATGTAGACACAGTGCAGATTTATTGCAGGATTTGTATCAGCTGTAACTAACAAATGTTCTGGGATTTTTGCGTTTTGGACTTTGGCCGACTGACATTGGCCGGTTCTAGAACTGGCCGGCCAATGTCAGAAATTCCCAGCATTTTGGACTTTGGCCGACGTGAAATCGGCCAGTTCTAGAAACGGCCGATTTCTGGTTTGGCCATAACATATACACAAAATATACAAACATTGTGTATAAATAGTATATACACAAACACGTATTGAGTATACATACTACATGCAATATGTATTTTGTGTATATATACACTCACAATATATACAAACGTATTGTATATACACACCAACATGTAATGTATATATAGTATATACACTATATTAATACATTGTATAAACATTTATTGTGTATACATACTACCTAGTATATATAAATATGTATTGTGTAGGCATAGTATACACACACTATATACAAACATTGTGCATTCATAATATATACGCACACATGTACAAACATTTGTGTGTATACATAGTATATAAACACATAAGATACACTAACATTTATTAAGTATACATACACACAATATATACAAACATGTATTGTGTATACACAGAATTTATAAACGTATTGTGTACACATAGTATACACATACACACACACATACATACATACATACACATAGTGTACACACACACACACACACATAGTATACACACACACACACACACACACACACACACACACACACACACACACACACACGTATTGTGTATACATAGTACATCTATATTCATACATTAAACAAACATGTATTGTGTATACATACTATACACATATTGTGTACTCATGCATAATACATACACACAAACAAATATTGTGTTGGCATTTGTAACTTAATCATTCTATATTTTAGACATTTACCGTATTTTTCGCCGTATAAGACGCACTTTTTCTCCCCAAAAAATAGGGGAAAAAAGTCTGTGTCTTATACGGCAAAGGCAGGGAATTCCCGACTTAGAAACGCCCGCCGATCCGGACCACGACCCGCCGCCACGTCGGGAATTCCCTGCCTGTGTGGCTGCACCCGACATATGCCTCTGCCCGCTCCCCATGCCTGTTATGTGTCCGGCTGAGTGTGTAATATGCCCCCTCCCACTGTGTGCTGGATCTCTGCGTGCCCCCGCTAGTGTATACTATGCCCGCTCACGCCGTGTGCCTCATCTCCATCCCCATGTGGTTGCTGCCCCATGTGATAATGACGCAATCACCACATGCCGATCACTAGAGCGAGATGCGCGGCTGTGAAGGAGGTCTCCAATCCTCGCGGGCATGGCGGAGAGGTAAGCCGCTGCAGATTAACACCCGGGGGGGGGGGGGGGGCAGCAACCACATGGGGAGGGAGATAAGGCACACGGCGGGGGCGGGCATATTATACACTAGCGGGGGCACGCACAGATCAGGCACACAGCGGGAGGGGGCATATTACACACTCAGCCGGACACATAAAAGGCATGGGGGAGAGGGCAGAGGCATACGTCGGGTGCAGCCACAATTTACACACACACGGGGGACACAGGCACATGGGGCAGGCATGAGGGACACAGAGGACACATGGGGGACACAAGCACATGGGGCAGGCAGGCATGAGGGACACACAGACACATGGGGGACACAGGCACATGGGGCAGGCATGAGGGACACACAGAGGACACATGGGGGACACAAGCACATGGGGCAGGCAGGCATGAGGGACACACAGAGGACACATGGGGGACACAGGCACATGGGGCAGGCATGAGGGACACACAGAGGACACATGGGGGACACAGGCACATGGGGCAGGCATGAGGGACACACAGAGGACACATGGGGGACACAAGCACATGGGGCAGGCATGAGGGACACACAGAGGACACATGGGACATGCATGGTTGCCACAAAGGACACATAGGGCAAGCATATAGGGCAGGCATGGGTGACAGGGCCCATGGAGCATGTATGAGGGACACACAGATGACACATGGGGTATGCATGGGTAACACATAGGGCAGGCATGGGAGACACATGGGGCATGTATGAGGGACACAGAGGACACATGGGGCAGGTATTGGGGACACAGAGGACACATGGGGAGACGATGGGACACAGGAGGACAACATTTGAGGGGTAACATGTACAAGACTCTCCTGGAATATGGATGCACCAGGTTTAGTATATTTTTTTTTTCCTCTGGTTATTGCCCTCTAAACCTGGGTGCGTCTTATATTCCAGAGCGTCTTATACGGCGCGAAATACATACAAAAAAATGCTGTCAAAAATGCAATAATTTTCATTAAAAAAATAAAAAAATGCAAAAAATGAACAGATGAACAATCTATATCAAAAGTTGGTGTGTGTGGCTATAGGCTTCCTCACATCTGTCTCCATGTAATCCCAGACACACTCCATGTGGAGATCAGGGCTCTGTGGGGGCAATACTATCACTTCATTACGCTGAATATACTTCTTACTCACTTTGGCTGTGCGTTTGGGGTTATATTCCTGCTGTAGATGACATTTCAGGCCAATCATACGCCTTTCTGATGGATAAGGAGAACAAAATTGTGCAGAAAGTCTTGCATGCAAAACAAAATACACATCAAATTGTGCACTGGAAAAATTTCAACCCCATTGGAGGAGGTGCAACACTGAGACAAAAAAGATAACTCGAAATAGGAACATTGGCACACAAAGGATTAAAAATTGTTTTTGACCCCATTTGACTTAAAGGAATCATCATCAGGGGGAAAAAAAAAAAAACAGCGTTACTCACCTGGGGCT
>NC_090656.1:14644275-14746775 GCF_040937935.1 Hyperolius riggenbachi | reverse complement strand
GAAACGGGGCCCTAGGCAAGATAACACTTTGCCCTCCACTGATGGTCACCTGGCTTATTTAGTTAGATTTGGCGGGGGCTAGCAACCACCAGGCCCCTAAACTCTCTCTAGACCCTAGGCAGCTGCCTAAGGCCCGGTTCACATTAGAGGTCGCCGTCCGGAATCGCCGTGCCGGAGCCGGACCGCATGCAGAACGGACGGAACGGACGCACGGCATAGCAATGAAAGCCTATGCGTCCGTTCACATGCGTCCGTTTCGTCCGGACCGGATCCGGACTCCGGCATAAGACCCAACATGCGCTATTTTTTGGTCCGGCTCCTCCGGCAGCCGTATCCGGAGCGGAGCCGGACTGCACCATCCGGCCAATACAAACCAATGAGAACCGTAGAGCGCACAACACACTGGCTAAAAATCCGGATGTTCTACCCCACTTCCTATGCGGATTGTTGCGGCGATTTTGGATGGGGACACATGGGCAAGCATTTTGGAGTGGAGCAGCAGTGACTTTAAACGTGCTGGAGATGTTGGCAGTATGTCGCAGGTGGAGGTGAGTGCTAAACAGCGGAGGGCCTGATTCCACAGGTCCACCTTCTGCTGACCTCCCAGACCCCAACATTTTTATTCCTTTTCTACTATCTTTTGCCAAACGGATCCGGATCGCATCCTGATGAACACCTGATGCAAACTGACCGAACCGTACGGTTCCGATCCGGATCCGGTCAGGTCATCCAGTCCGTTTGGCAGAGAACCGCAAGTGTGAACCGGGCCTAAGTTTGCCTTGTGGATGATCAGCATTGTATGCCATACAGCACATTCTGCCAGTATGCACCTCAAATAAATACAGCATCCACACTACAAGTTCCAATGGCAGTCACATTGCAAGATTGGATTATCAAGCAAGACATTCTTCCTTTCAGAATAATTTTGCACAAACATTATGAGATATGCAGATATGTTACCACCTGTTGGGGTAGGACTAGAGTGGGTATATCATGACATTGAAGGGCTGATATGGTAAGGTGGTTTAAGGCACAGTGCACACCGAGCGGTTTTAGCAGCGATCTGCCAACCGCATCTGTCTGTGAAAACGCTTGGCTAATGTATTTCAATGGGATGGAGCACACCAGCGGTTTGAGGTTTTTAGCAAACCGCAAACGTGCCTCCTGCTGCACATTTGCGGTTTGCAGAAGCGATTCTGCCTCAATATAAAGTATAGGAAAAATGCAAACCGCTCTGAAAAACGCTAGATCAGAGCAGTTTTCCAGGCGTTTTTGTTACAGAAGCTGTTCAGTAACAGCTTTTACTGTAACAGTATTTGTAATCTGCTTCACAAAAACGCTCAGCATGTTTAGAAAAGGTCTCTAAACATGCCTAGAATCGCTCTGAAATCTGCTCCAAAAACTGCTAGCGTTTTGAGGATTTGCTAGCGGTTTTGGTGTGCACTGGGGCTAATAGTTTGATTCATAATCCATTCTGGAGATAAGCACAGTGTGTTTGTAGTGTAAGTGATACAAGAGAAGAGAAGTAGAATGGAGGGAGGAAGGGTAGTAGAGGGTCAGAATTGATGACATGGATGAGCAGATATCTATGAGTAGAATAGAGGCTCAGTGGGTACCACTACTGCATTTTAGTGCTGAGTCCTAGGCTTGAACATTGGCCAGGGCAAAATCTGCATGGAGTTTCTGTCTTCAGACATTTCCTGCATCCTAAAAAACATACTAATAAGTCAACTGGTTTACCCCAAAACAATCCTATATTGAAAATATTAGACTATAACTGTGGTAGGGATTAGACTGTGAGCTCCTCTGAGGACAGTCAGTGACATGACTATGTACTCTGTAAAGTGCTTCAGGAGATGTCAGTGCTATATAAATAAATAATAATAATATGGTAGGACATTAGACTATGACTATGGTAGGGTTAGATTGTGAGCTCCTCTGAGGACAGTCAGTGACATCACTATGTACTCTCCAGTGTTGCAGAAGATGTCAGTGCTATATAAATACCTAATATGGTAGGACATTAGACTATGACTATGGTAGGGTTAGATTGTGAGCTCCTCTGAGGACAGTCAGTGACATGACTATGTACTCTGTAAAGTGCTTCAGGAGATGTCAGTACTATATAAATAAACAATAATAATATGGTAGGACATTATACTAGGACTATGGTAGGGTTAGATTGTGAGCTCCTCTGAGGACAGTCAGTGACATCACTATGTACTCTCCACAGTGCTGCAGAAGATGTCAGTGCTATATAAATACATAATAATATGGTAGGACATTAGACTGACTATGGTAGGATTAGATTGTGAGCTCCTCTGAGGGACAGTCAGTGACATGACTATGTACTCTGTAAAGTACTGCAGAAGATGTCAGTGCTATATAAAGTACTGCAGAAGATGTCAGTGCTATATAAATACATGATAATAATATGGTCGGACATTACAGTTTGACTATGGTAGGGATGAAATTGTAAGCTCCAGTGAGCAGTCAGTGACATGACTATGTACTCTGTAACGTGCTGAAGATGTCAGTGCTACATAAATACACAATAATAGTTCCAAATGCTACTGGCTCCCCTGAAGAGTGCTCAGACTAGTGTACATAGTTGTGCACATTGTTCCCCAAGTAGCAGTTGTTTGGCCAGAGAGACAGTGGGAGAGGGAGCATGAGCAGAGGGTGAGGGCAAGCAAAGTTAAGCTCCACACTCACCACAGTGACTGCAACAACACAGGAAGATGGATCCAGCGAGGTGTCCCTCATGACAAGCGTCCAGCGATTCATCTTCCTGCCAGCGGGTATGTGAGATGTCACGTGACATTACAGGACGGGCGCGAACAAGAAGTCAAGCGACCTCAGTTCTTTACTTGATCCTCAGTGACGGTCACTTTTCACCACACAACGCTAAGCGATGTCACGACATCGTGTAAATAACTACTTGTCGCTCAAAAAAAAAATAAAATTGATGAACATCGGGAAAATCGTTGGAAAAATCGTGAGGTGGTACATAGCATTAGAGAGAGGGCAAACAGACAGCATTAATGGAAATACATTATTATGCCATCTTCAATTATAAGTAGTGATGGATGTAATTACACACATTGCTTACATGTCCATTATCATTGTCTGAGCTTTAGATGCTGCCCTCCTATTCACTCACGCACAATGAAAGACAAAACCTGCAACCCCCACTGTGTCCATTACACACTTCAAACAAACACTGTCCTGTTGAATTCAGGGAGAAGTGCAGGCTGTGTAGGGGAGAGGATCAGATGATCCTACCGCTCCATAGCTAGTCATGGCGATCCTCCTGACATCTAGACATGTAGACATTCTAGCAGAGCACACAGCTGTCTGCAAAGTTTACTGTTTGTTTGTTTGTCTCACTCCCTCTGCAGACTCAGTAACATTTGGGGGTAGGGCGCTGTCACTGTCTCCTCTGTGGAGGGGCAGATTACAGCTATAAGCCAGACACCTTCTTCTTAGGGAGTATCTATAATTCTGAACTCTGAATGATTCTTTAGTGACTTAGCAGAAGGCTATTTGTGAAAAGAGCAGAGTAACCAAGCAGCTCAGGGTGACCCAAGCTGGAATGTATAGGGGGATAAAAGGAACCAAATGCCCTCCTACTAAAAAAGCAAAGCTTGGTGTAATTTGCCTTCTTAAAACAGAAGGAAATCTTTTTCTCTCCAGTCCCTTACAATGGTCTTTCAGGACAGGAATTTTTATTTCCCCTTGGACTGACAGTAATTTATTGCGCCTTCCCCATCAAAGCCGCTCCAAGCCGCTGCCTGGGTGGTCAGTAGGTAAAGGCGCCCCTGTGTCAGAGTATTGCAATGCCTCATGGGACTTGTAGTTCTACCACAACTGGAGTTAGCCATCACTGCCATAGACTAACAACTAACGGGCTGACTCAGGTCACTGCGCTGTAACGTAGTTCTGGACCAGCGTCAGAGCGAGGACTTCCGGGGGACCACAACGCTGGTAATGTGATTTACCCCATAGGTTTGTACCGGACTGCTGTAGCAGTGCATTCATTTGATGCACCGCCCCAGAGTGAAAGGGTCCTTCTACTACATGGAGGTGGAAATTGGTCAGCGATTGGCCAAACATAATTGGAAGTGTTTACCAGGCTTCACTGGTCAGTATAATAATGAATGGCATCTGTATCACATCTGGCCATTTTCCATGCACTGCAATAATCCATCAGACACCAAAGGAAATGAGATTTTCACCACTTCACACTCCTGAGCTGTTACTCCATGGCCCATATGCAATTCACTTTCTCCTAGGTGAGATTTCACACCTTGCTAGAAAATGCATTTTAAACCCCCAACAAGCAAGAACAGATCAATTTTGATAGGGCTTTTTCAATTGTAAAATACTAAACCGTTATTTGAAAAAAAAATAAAAAATTTCTAGGAGGTAACTCAGGAGAAAAAGTGACTTGCATATGGGCTCATACATTTAAAATATAATAAAGGGTACTTATCCGTTAGCCGGGCGCATCCTCTAGGTGGCGACAAAACTCCAACAGAGTTACATCTTTCCCAACTATCCATGGCGGCCTGGAGGGGGAATAAAGACAAAGACAAACACTTATATAGCGCTTGGTACTTAGCCGGGCGCATCCGGCAGGTGGCGCTGTTGTAGCGAATTTCGATGCGCTGGGTTGTATCTAATTCCATTCATACTTCAATGTAGTACTGTGTGAATGGAAGCGCCGCAGGTGGCGCTAATTACATTGATACGTTGATAACAATACAGTGTTAATGGCAAGGAATACATTGTATTTGAAGTGGCTGGCACTTTTACATGGAATTCAAATGAAGGCGGCGGCAATGTAACAGATGAAGCCGCCGCCTTCCTCTGTTCTCCTCCCCCTTTGCCCTCCTCTCGCTTCTACAATGCTGGCAGCCTGCAGGGACATGCGTCTCCCCCCAGAGTCGTTCGTCGCGGCAGGGAATCCTGCTTGTTTCCTTGCGACGAACGACTGTGGGGGGGGGACAGGTGTGCCCCCCCCCAGCTGGCAGGGTTGTATAGTTGAGAGAGGGCAAAGGGGGAGAAGAAGAACAGACGAAGGCGGCGGCTTCATCTGTTACATTGCCGCCGCCGCCTTCATTTGAATTCCATTAAGTGCCAGTGCCGGCCACTTCAAATACAATGTAATCCTTGCCATTAACACTGTATTGTTATCAACGTATCAATGTAATTAGCGCCACCTGCGGCGCTTCCATTCACACAGTACTACGTTGAAGTATGAATGGAATTAGATACAACCCAGCGCATTGAAATTCGATACAACAGCGCCACCTGCCGGATGCGCCCGGCTAACGGATAAGTACCTAGCGCTTTTCTCCTGGCGGACTCAAAGCGCCAGAGCTGCAGCCACTAGGGGGCGCTCTATAGGCAGTAGCAGTGTTAGGGAGACTTGCCTAAGGTCTCCTGCTGAAATAAGTACTGGCTTACTGAATAGCTAGAGCTGAGATTCGAACCCAGGTCTCCTGTGTCAGAGGCAGAGCCCTTATTCATTACACTATCCAGCCACCTGGATAGTAATTAGTAATTAGCGCCACTTGCTGGATGCGCCCGGCTAACGGATAAGTACCAAATGAAAAAAAAAGACAAGCTACTAGGCTTTTCACACGTTAGGTTTTCCCCAATAATTATTTTAGTGGATTTTTTTAGTAGGAAAAATGCAGAAAAACTTTGTATCAGTTTTTGCATGACAAGTCCCACAGTTTGGCCCCTGCCGATTCAAAGGATACCGTCTTTCACTACTAGCTGGCCATGCAGCAGACATTAGCTCCAGCCTGCATGTCAGTAATGATTGGATGTGATTGCTGTTTGGGGGACAGGTCAAGTACCTCAGTGCTGTATGTATGCAGTGCTAGGCAATGGCAGAACAATGCATCTGTAGAGCACTGGGGCCCTAAACTATCCCCTAGCAACAACTGATAGCTACAGGTTACAGGATAGCTAACGGGGGGAGGGGGGGGGGGGGCATGGGAGCATGCAGCAGCAAATAATTAGAGAAAAAAAAACACAAATGTGGAATTTGCATGAAGAGTGAAACCCACTAGGAGTGATTTTCTGAGCACTTTGAGATTTGAAAACTCTTGCTAATGTAATGCTATGGGTGTGATCCCACTTGAGCGATGTGATTTTATAAAAATCCCCCATAGCATTGCATTAGCCTTTTCAAGTCACTAACAACTAGAAGTCGCTCCTAGTGGGTTTCTGGCCTCAGGGTCTGAATACACTAGTACGCTTCTGTCCGCTTAAAAGTGGACAAACATGCTCAGGTCTTGTTATCCACCATGTATACTGCTGTATAACCCACCCGTCTTCCAAAATAACACATCCCCCCACCCCATAAAAAACACCTTCCTGAATGCACCTCACACCAGACCAATTCCCCTGGTGGTCAGAAAACAGCTTATAGTTGGAGCCAAGACCACCTGTGTGCAGGAGGCGGGAACACCCACAATGCAGTAGTAGGGAGGGTCAATCAGATGCAAATGCTAACAAGTTGATGCAGGATCATGCAATTTTAAATGCAAATATATACAGCTTAGAACTTGGCCAGATAAATCCTGCCATGGTGATTGTCCATTTTCAAGATGCATACATTTGCATGTACATTTTGCATAATACTGCACCAGCTTGCTATCATTTGCATTTCATTGCCGATCCCTAGTCAGGGACTCTGTAACAAATACTGGCTATATTTTAATGGTCAAATTCTAAGCAGCAAAAAATTGCCTCCACTTAATATAAAATTGACATCAACACAATTGTTACCATTTCATTGACCAGGGGCATTGCTAGGGCCCTGGGAGATCTGGGGCACCAGGCCAGAGTCAAGCTGTGACACGTGTTCCCACAGAAATACCATAAACAGGCAGCATTTTACAATAATGGCAGAGCTTCTGTGTTGGCCTGGCTGTTGTGCTTGGCTGGCCTGCTGGAGATGTTGTGCTGGCTGGACTGGCAGTGATGGGAGCAGTGCTGGCTTAACAAGCTTGTGGAACTGTGCTACCTGGCTTAACCTTCCTGGCGGTAACCCCGAATGTAGTTTCGTGGTAAGCCGCGCAGGAGGTTTTCTCAGGCCCTGCTGGGCCGATTCGTGTAATTTTTTTTTTTGCTGAACGCAGCTAGCGAAATAGCTGCGTCAGCACACCGATCGCCGCCGCCCCACGCCGATTCGCCGCTATCCGCATCGCCACCAAACACCCCCCCCAGACCCCTGCGCTGCCTGGCCTATCAGTGCCAGGCAGCGGTAAGGGGTGGATCGGGACTCCCTTAGACGTCACAACGTCCATGACGTCGGTGACGTCATCCCGCCCCATCGCCATGGCGACGAGGGAAGCCCTCCAGGAAATCCCGTTCTTTGAACGGGATTTCCTGATCGCCGGAGGCGATCGAAGGGGCTGGGGGGATGGCTAGGCTCGCTACATGATTAAAAAAAAAAAAATCAAAAACGGCAGCGCTGCCCCCTGGTGGTTTTTAATAGACCGCCAGGAGGGTTAATGAGCTGGTGATGCGGACTGTGTTGTGTCAGCTGGCTGAGTGACCAACTGACCTGGTGATGCTATGCTGTGTGACCTACTGTGCTGCAGGATGGCTGACCCATACCAACTGGCAGGCAGCAGACGGGACACTGAACTGCCCAACAAGCACACACACACAGTTCAACCTCCTGTCTATCCTAAAGGAAACCCAAGACTTCCAGACTGCAAGCATTTATAGTTACCTGGGTGCTTCCTCCAACCCCCTGTAGGCCATGGGCTTCCTCACCATCCTCCCAGTCCCATCCATTTATCCGCTGTCCAGCTCGGTAGTCTGGAAGTTCTGCAAATGCATGACTGAGCATCCGTGGCCGCACTCCTGTGGCTAGGAGTATTCTGCGCAGACAACCGGCCACAGAAGCACCATTGCGGCTGCACACAGTCCGGTATACACAGGGGAACATGACTGAGCCCAGTCACAGCTTTAAAGGGAACCTAAACTGAGAAGGATATGGATTTTTCTTTTAAAAATAATACCAGTTGCCCGACTCCCCTGCTGATCCTGTGTCTCTAATGCTTTTAGCCACAGCCCCTGAACAAGCATGCAGATCAGGTGCTCTGACTGAAGTCAGACTGGATTAGCTGCATGCTTGTTTCAGGTGTGTAATTCAGCCACTACTGCAGCAAAAGATCATCAGGAGTGCCAGGCAACTGGTATTGTTTAAAAGGAAACATCCATATTCCTCAGTTAAGGTTCTGTTAAACCAGGCCAGCCAGCAGAGGAACGGAGCAGCCCTGGAGGATGGCGAGGGAGCCCACAGGGGCTGGAGGAAGTGCCAAGTATAAATGATTGTACACTTTAAAGTAGGGATGATCAATGAGATGCAAATATTTGAGTTCATGCAGATTTATGCAGAGCTGTGGAGCAGCTACAAAAATCATCCAACTTTGACTCCTCAGTTTAGTGACACCAACAATTCCAGGTACCAAAATTGCTTCAACTGACTTCGGCTCCACAGCTCAGGATGTATGTAAATTTGTATGCAAATATAGTCAGCTTGAAATTTGACCAGTCAAGTCCCACACAGGTTCAATTGATTGGTCCATTTACAAGCTGTATATATTTGCAAAAACATTTAGACAAGTCCGCATGAACTTACTTTCATGGATCCTCCCTACTTTATAGTACAATGGGCTCTATTCAGAAAGCACTACTGCATCTGTTAATGCTCAAAACAGCTGAGTTTTCTGATCACCTTCCTAAATTACAATTCACTAAACAAAACAAAAAAAACTAGTGAGGTAAATAACTAACTTATGCCGCAATTATGTCAGGAAATGGCAAGAAATGTCAATTCACCATGATTTGCACACTTCATTTACCGGACAAAAGCGTTTGGTAATTTTCTCCAGCCCACAGCAGCCGACAACCTGTTCTCCTCATGCTGTCTCTGTGCTGTAAGGCCTCTTTTCCACAAACTGTTGAGCTGTGTGCTCAGCAAGCAGTTGCCAGGCAGCAGTGAGCAGTTACCAGGCAGCAGTGAGCAGTTACCAGGCAGCAGTGAGCAGTTGTGAGAGTTTGAGAGGCATTTCACTGCCTAGAAACAGTTCGTGGAAAAGAGGCCTAACATTAACAGACAGCCTTTGGGGAGAACCTGGCAGCCAATAGGGAGAGCCATACAGCCTGCTTCTCATGCTAATTGGATGTAATAGGTATGCAGGTGGTGGGACTTTCAGTGTATCAATGCAGAGACAAGCTACAACTCTGCCGGCATCCCTTTAGATGTGCATATTTGTATTTTAGCACATAGAAGAGCTCCCCCTGGTGGCTCCAGCACATCTAAAGGGATGACAGGCGGCACAGTCTGGGAAACCTCTGAGTCACACACACAGCTCCCTGCCTGCTGCCCTGCTAGAAAGGTGGCAAGTAAAACTTCACCACCGACCAGGGCTTAGTAGATTGAGGCAGTTTGTTCGGTAAATTACTAAACTTCTGCCTCAGGGGAGAAAACTCTTCTGAATTTAGAATAAAAAATGTAAAATACTGCATGAGGTATTTTATCTCCAATTTTTTTTCTTACCGAACTGCTTATTGTGAATAGAGCCCATTGAGCACTAGTTCAGAAAAAAATAAACCTTTATTTTCTTACAAACGGAATTGCCAGAAGTGAGGTGTCCCTGGTGGTGAGTGACATCTTTAGTTCTGCCAGGTGATCTGTGCGGAATGTTCATTACTGAGTTCTATGCACAGAGGAAGATATTGCTTGCTTGTTGGTTGGAGCCACAATTTCCCACAATGCAACGAGGGTCAAAGACCGCAAACTGTCAGGACATCACACTGTGGGAGGGGCTTCCGCCACAATATCCACCATACAGACCCTCCTGATCTATTTGAGAAAAGGTAAATATTGCTTGTGGGAAAGGGGGCATCAGCTACTTACTGGGATGTAGATAAATCCCTGATGTAAAAGGAAGCCAAGGTGTGAGACCTATGGAAGCTGACATGGATTTCCTGTTACACAATACCAGTTGCCTGTGCCTGGCAGTCCTACTGAGAATTCTGGTCAGTTGGGTGTAAATCACACACAGAACAAGCATGCAGCTAATCCTGTCAGATTTGCCATAGACATGTGATCAGCATATGCTTGTTCAGGGTCTCTGGCTGGAAGTATTAGAGGCAGAGGATCAGCAGGACAGCCAGGCAAATTGGAATTATTTAAAAGGAAACAAACATGTCAGCCACCATATCCCTCTCACCTTGGGTTCCCTTTAACACTCCTTTTTAATTCGCCTCACATGTATCATTTAAAGGACAAGTGTAACAAAAGAGATATGGAGGCTGTCATATGCATTTCCTTTTAAAAAATGCCAGTTGCCTGGCAGTCCTGCTGGTCTATTTGGTTGCAGTAATGCATGAATCACACCAGAAACAAGCATGCAGCTAATCTTGCTAGAACACTCAGAACCACCTGACGTGCTGCAAACTTGTTCAGGGTCTATACAGGGCCGGCCCGCTCATGAGGCGGGGTGAAACATTTGCCTCAGGCGGCAGATCTGGGGGGCGGCACCCGCCCGTCCATGGACGCTGGGGCCGCCCGCCGAGCTGGAGGGGTAGCGGGCAGAAAGGGGGTATTGGGCCTAGCGGCGGGGAGGGGGGTCGGACCCCCCCCTCCCTCGCCTGGGTCCCCCGATCTGCGCTCCTCCTCCAGCGTAAAGTACCAGCCAGCGTGCATATGAGAAGAGGCAACGGGCGGGGGAATCACTCACCTTCCGCGTTCCATCGCGTGCTCCACTGACGTCACTTCCGGCAACGCCGCCCACTGTATTGTAAGTGGACGGCCTTGCAGGAAGTGACGTCGGTGGAGCGCACGATGGAACGCGGAAGGTGAGTGATTCCCCCGCCCGTTGCCTCTTCTCATATGCAGGTTGGCTGGTACTTTACGCTGGAGAAGGAGCGCAGATCGGGGGACCCAGGCGAGGGAGGGGGGGGGTCCGACCCCCCTCCCCGCCGCTAGGCCCAATACCCCCTTTCTGCTAGCTACCCCTCCAGCTCGGCGGCACCAACGGGGGGGGGGAGCGATTTTTTTTCTAATTTTGCCTCAGGCGGCAAAAAGTCTAGGGCCGGCCCTGGGTCTATAGCTAAAAATATTACAGGCAGGGGATTGGCAGGATAGCCAGGAAACTGGTATTGCTTAAAAGGAAATAAATATGACAGCCTCCATATACCTCTCACCTCAGGTATCCCCTTTAAGCTGTGCTGGTGGCTGCTCTTGCTGTGCTAAGCAAGCTGACACAAGCCCAGTCCTAGTGCACTTGGCCACTTACCTACACTTTTAAACTCAGCTCTCCTCTCCGTGCTACACACTGCCTCTCCCCACATCTCCCTGTGTGATGGGGGGCTGCTGCTGTGTGATGGGGGCAGCTGTCTGCAGCGTGACGGGAGGGCAGCTGCTGTGTGATGGGGGGGGGGGGGGGGGCAGATGCAGCTTCTGTGTGACTGGGGGAGGCAGCTGCGGCTGCTGTGTGATGGGGGGGCAAATATGGCTGCTGTGTGACCGGGAGAAGCAGCTGCGGCTGCTGTGTAATGGGGGGGGGGGGGGGGGAAGATACGGCTGCTGTGTGACCAGAGGAGGCGGCTGCTGTGTGATGGGGGGGGGGGGGGGGGGGGAAATACGGCTTCTGTGTGATGGGGAGGGGGCAAATGAGGCTTCTGTGTGACCGGGGGAAACAGCTGTGGCTGCTGTGTGTTGGGGGCGGCGGCTGCTGCTGCGCATGCACAATCTGTGTCCCTCTCCCTCCCCCTGATAGGGAGTATGTGAGCTCAGCTAGTTACTGTGAGGATGCTGAGGCATGAGGCTGGCTTCTGCTGCTGGCCCTGCTGGAGCAGGCATAATATGGCAGGTACAGGGGAGACAGGCAGCATGCTATGGGAATCCATTTCAAACAAGTCAAGTGCAGGAGGCAGAGCTATTCAAGCTTTTTCCAATCTCCCGCCTTTTGCCATCAAATCCACGCCCCCTGCCAGTGATTGGCCAAGGGGGCAGTGGAATTTATTGTGACAGGCTCAGCCCATAGTGATAGCTGTAGGCTGATTCTAGTGCCAAGCCCCGCCCACAACATGTTGCAATACGAGTTCCCTGCTGAACGAGACAGTCCCGCCCCTCAGTTTATCCAGCCAGTTACTGCAACCCAGCCTCAGCCTTTGTCCCTCCCATTGGCCAATGATCTCTCCAGTTTATTTTTCCCTCCGATTTGGCCCCATGAGGATGTAACGTGAGGATGGTTATGTGAGTGGCTGACTGCAGGAGCATTTCCCAGCATTGCAGCAAAGGCTAGATTGGATGGCTAAGGAAGCCTTGTATAGACAATGGGCTCTATTCTCAAAGAGCCAAATTTTCCGCAAAATGTTACCGCTATATTCCCGCCGGCGGTAAACTCCGCATTTTTTCCACATTCACTAATATTTTCCGCATGTTTTCCGCATGCGTGAAAAAAGATGCGGAAACAGGCATTATTCATGCGGGAATCATGCGGTAAAAAGGTCGCATGAAAAAGTGTTTAAAAAAAAAAAGTTAAAGTCCACCAAGCACAGCCCTTAAAGGGACTCCGAGCAGTGCAGAAACTATGGAAAGATGCATATCATTTTAAAGCTCTCTTTCTCCTCTTTCCAATGATATATAAACCACCACCCTATGTCTTTTTAGTTTTCGCTATTTTCGCGATTGAAATTGCCGCGGCCGCGATTTCGATCGCGAAAATAGAGAAAACTAAAAGGCGTAGGGCAACGATTTAGGTGTCGTCAGAAAGAGGAGAAAGAGAGCTTTAAAATGATATCCATCAAGCCATAGTTATATTGTATTACACAGGACGACACTTTCCAGAGTGTCAGCAGCTCCATTCTGCTGAATGCAGCTGCTGACTTTGACAAAAAGTCGCCCTGTGTAATACAATATAACTATGGCTTGATGGATATCATTTTAAAGCTCTCTTTCTCCTCTTTCTGACGACACCTAAATCGTTGCCCTACGCCTTTTAGTTTTCTCTATTTTCGCGATCGAAATCGCGGCCGCGGCAATTTCAATCGCGAAAATAGCGAAAACTAAAAGGCATAGGGTGGCGGTTTATATATCATTGGAAAGAGGAGAAAGAGAGCTTTAAAATGATGTGCATCTTTCCATAGTTTCTGCACTGCTCGGAGTCCCTTTAAGCCTCCACACTTCATTAAAGTCAATGGGATGCGGAATATATCACCTACTACTTGTAGGTGATAAAAATTCGGTAATTAACGAAGAAATGATGCGCCTGAACATCTTTGAGAATTGATCTTTTATTGCGGAAAATACCGACTTTTGCGGAAATTTTCCCGCATGAATCCCGCACTTTTATCACACTTTTTCCGCATGCGGAAAAAACATGCGGAACATTTTGAGAATCCCAACTTGCCGGTATTTTGGGTGCAAACTTCCCGCATGTACTTTACCGCATGCGGGAAGTCTTTGAGAATAGAGCCCAATGGGCTCTATTCACAAAACCATGTGCGGTAAAGGTGGCCATACACTAGGCCGATTCCCCGCCAATCGACAGCAGATTCGATCACTGGGATCGAATCTGCTGTCACATCGTTCACGCTACACGCTAAATTTCGATCTATTTCGGGGACCGTCAATCGCTCCGTGCAGGAAATTACCATTGATCGCCCGCGGGTAGGAAGCACGTCGCTAGCGGCGTTCGAGTGCCCTGACGACCGACGCAATAAAGCTGCAATACACTACCTGCTCCGCCGGCGCCTATTCCCCCGGTCACCGCTGCTCTACTGGCGCTCTACTGTTTAAACTTCCCCCAGACAGGAGAAGTGAAGCATGCTGGACCCGGAGACCAGACCAGAGCGTAGACGGAGCAGCGGTGACCGGGGGAGTTGCGCCGGCGGAGCAGGTAATGTATGCGGGGGGAGCGGCAGCAGCACCACCACCACCACAGATTGTGAACGGTTTCAGGCTTAAATCTGTTCACAATCTGTTTGCAGTAAAGGTGGCCATACGATCCCTCTCTGATCAGATTCGATCAGAGAGGGCTCTATCTGTTGGTCGAATCTGATGGCAGATCAACCAGTGTATGGCTACCTTAACTCTTTTTTGGGTGAAAAATTACCTCCAGTGATAATTCACTAAAAATAGTGAAAATAGTGAGTATTCACTAAAAATGTACCAAGTGTGATAAATGTTTGATAATAGTGCGGTTAAACAGGTGATAAAACTGTCAGTAATATGTACGGAAATAAAGCTTTTTTGACCACTGTAGGGCAGCCCATATACTTGCCACCCATTACACAGAGACGACCCAGGAAAGCCTGTCACATTTAAAGTGGGACCTCAACTCCTGCGCAGGACAGAATGAAAACATATATAAATGCACCCCGTATGTATATAATTTAGCCTGTCTAATTCCCCCTCATCTGTGAATAATCACAACTGTAATTTGAGCTCTCAGCTGTGCCAGCTGGCTGCCTCAGCAAAGCTGCTAATGTGTAAACACAGGATGTTAACCCTCTGTCTGCTTCCATGAAAGCAGGAAATACATGCACTGGAGATTTTTTGTTAGATTTGTATCAGCTGTAACAAAAAAGTTTTTCTTTAAAGGTTATTATGCTGTTGCTTATCTTTTAGAGCAGAGATGAATTTCCTCTTCGGCATCTATAAAATCATCTAAAAGACTGTACGAGGTGTAAAAAGTGCGCCTTGAGATTAGACACACTCGTCTTTTCTGCCTTCTGTGTAAAATTGACATAAACTCGAGCAAAGAAAGCTCAAAAGGCTCCATCCTGAAGGCCAAAAGCAGAGAAGTGATAATTATCCCCTACCATTTGTAGGTGATAAAAAAATCCTTAACACCAAATTTTCAATTGAGAATCTCAAATTGGAGATAAATTTTGAGGTAATTACCACACTTACCTCACTTTTACAGCATGAGGTAATTTAGGGAGAAAAAAGTGTGAATTTCAAAATGGAGATATTTTGGTTGGTGTTTATCACTACCTAATTTAACTCATGCGGTAACTCATTGTGAATAGAGCCCAATGTTCTCTTTGCTGCAGCTCACATTTCAATGGCAGCCCTGACAATAGAGAGGCTGCAGCTGGGATATCACACACACAGAACCTGTAACTTCAAAAACGTCCCCTGGGGGGGGGGGTACTTACCTCGGGAAGGGGAAGCCTCTGGATCCTATCCAGGCTTTCCCTGTCCTCCGTCCCACAGTGGCTGCGCTGGGCCCCCAAAACCACAAGAAAAGTCGGCTGTGGCAATATTAACCTTCCCCAGTGAAGGCGCAGTAGCGGCTCTCTGCTCGGGATCAGGTGGAAATAGCCGATCCTGATCGGGACCACTCTACTGTGCAAGCGAATTGCGCCTGTGCAGTAGAGCAGATCCGATTGGAATTGGCTATTTCCGAATGACCCCGAGCTTAGAGCCGCTACTGAGCTAGAGCAGGAAAGGTAAATATTTACATGGCTGCTGTTCGGGGACTGCTAGCACTGCGAACGTGGGATGGAGGAGGATGGGGAAGCCTCAATAGGATCCAGAGGCTTCCCCCTCCCATGGTAAGTACCCCCAGGAGATGTTTTTAAAGTTACAGGTCCTCTTTAAGGTGTCTATAAATCAAGCAGTGATGGGCAGATTTGACCAAGGGATAGATCGCTCTCTGATCAGAGAGAGATCCATCAGCTGCCCATACACCACAGGCCGATTCCCAATCAATCTCATGCTAAAATCTTTTGGAAATCGACCCAGTGCGCAGCCTTGCCGCTGTTCCCAAGTGTGCATTTATACATTACCTGTCCTGTGTCGCAGTGCCCATCCAGTGTCCCAATCTGCCGCTGTTCCCTAGTGTGCACGTGTGCATTTATACATTACCTGTCCTGTGTCGCAGTGCCCATCCAGTGTCCCAATCTGCCGCTGTTCCCTAGTGTGCACGTGTGCATTTATACATTACCTGTCCTGTGTCGCAGTGCCCATCCAGCATCCCAATCTGCCGCTGTTCCCTAGTGTGCACGTGTGCATTTATACATTACCTGTCCTGTGTCGCAGTGCCCATCCAGCATCCCAATCTGCCGCTGTTCCCTAGTGTGCACGTGTGCATTTATACATTACCTGTCCTGTGTCGCAGTGCCCATCCAGCATCCCAATCTGCCGCTGTTCCCAAGTGTGCACGTGTGCATTTATACATTACCTGTCCTGTGTCGCAGTGCCCATCCAGCATCCCAATCTGCCGCTGTTCCCTAGTGTGCACGTGTGCATTTATACATTACCTGTCCTGTGTCGCAGTGCCCATCCAGCATCCCAATCTGCCGCTGTTCCCAAGTGTGCACGTGTGCATTTATACATTACCTGTCCCAGTGGCGGCTCCAGGAAATTTTTTTAGGGGGTGCTATGCAGGTGCTGGACCAATTTCCGGGGGAGCGCGCCGCGCCAAAAATGGGTGTGGCTACAACCTGCGGCGCGCAAAGCGCGCCGCGGCGAAAAAAATGGGCGTGGTCATGACCGGATGAGGGCGGGGCTAACTGTAATTTAAAGTGAACCCAGGGTGAGAGTGATATGGTGGCTGCCATATTTATTTCCTTTTAAACAATACTAGTTGCCTGGCAGCCCTGCTGATCTATTTGGCTGTAGTAGTGAACTGAATTACACCAGAAACAAGCCATGCAGCTAATCTTGTCAGTTCTGACAATATTGTCAGAAACCCCTGACCTGCTGCATGCTTGTTCAGGGTCTATGGTTGAAAGAATAAGAGGCAGAGGACCAGCACGGCAGCCAGGCAACTGGTATTGCTTAAAGGGAGATAAATATGGCAGCCTCAATATTATTCTCACCTCGGGTTCCCTTTAAAAGTGCAACGCAAAGACAGAGGGCCCAAGTTTTGGTGACCCTTTTCCCAGAAAATTCACATAATTGTGCAGGTTTTCTCAAGAAAATACACGTAATGTGAGCAGATTTTAACAAAAAACACGTCCAATGACCCCAATATGCACAATCGTTATCAGATATGGCCCCAATATGCACAATCGTTATCAGATATGGCCCCAATATGCACAATCGTTATCAGATATGGCCCCAATATGCACAATCGTTATCAGATATGGCCCCAATATGCACAATCGTTATCAGATATGGCCCCAATATGCACAATCGTTATCAGATATAGCCCCAATATGCACAATCGTTATCAGATATGACCCCAATATGCACAATCGGTAGCAGATATGGCCCCAATATGCACAATCGTTATCAGATATGGCCCCAATATGCACAATCGTTATCAGATATGGCCCCAATATGCACAATCGTTATCAGATATGGCCCCAATATGCACAATCGTTATCAGATATGGCCCCAATATGCACAATCGTTATCAGATATAGCCCCAATATGCACAATCGGTAGCAGATATGACCCCAATATGCACAATCGTTATCAGATATGGCCCCAATATGCACAATCGGTAGCAGATATGACCCCAATATGCACAATCGTTATCAGATATGGCCCCAATATGCACAATCGGTAGCAGATATGGTCCCAATATGCACAATCGGTAGCAGATATGACCCCAATATGCACAATCCGTAGCAGAAATGACCCCAATATGCACAATCGTTATCAGATATGGCCCCAATATGCACAATCGGTAGCAGATATGGCCCCAATATGCACAATCGGTAGCAGATATGACCCCAATATGCACAATCGGTAGCAGATATGGTCCCAATATGCACAATCGGTAGCAGATATGGTCCCAATATGCACAATCGGTGGCAGATATGGTCCCAATATGCACAATCGGTGGCAGATATGACCCCAATATGCACAATCGGTAGCAGATATGGTCCCAATATGCACAATCGGTAGCAGATATGACCCCAATATGCACAATCGGTAGCAGATATGACCCCAATATGCACAATCGGTAGCAGATATGACCCCAATATGCACAATCGGTAGCAGATATGACCCCAATATGCACAATCGGTAGCAGATATGACCCCAATATGCACAATCGGTAGCAGATATGACCCCAATATGCACAATCGGTAGCAGATATGACCCCAATATGCACAATCGGTAGCAGATATGACCCCAATATGCACAATCGGTAGCAGAAATGACCCCAATATGCACAATCGGTAGCAGAAATGACCCCAATATGCACAATCGGTAGCAGAAATGACCCCAATATGCACAATCGGTAGCAGAAATGACCCCAACATGCACAATCCGTAGCAGATATCGCCCCAATATGCACAATCCGTAGCAGATATGACCCCAATATGCACAATCCGTAGCAGATATGACCCCAATATGCACAATCCGTAGCAGATATGACCCCAATATGCACAATCAGCATCACCTGAAAAAGAAAAGAAAAACCCATTTACTCACTACAGCCAGAAGACCTTCTTTCCCGACCTCCTGTCCCGAGTCCCGACCTCATTGTGGCGCGCAGGGCCCGCGCGCCCACGATCCTCTTCCTTCCCGACGTCACGACGAGACTTCCTGCCTGCATGCAGAGAGCAGGGCTACGGGAAAATGGCCGCCCGAAATCTGCAGAACAGGGCTCCGGGCGGCCATCTTACCGTAGCCCTGCCTGCTGCTCCGTGCTGCCGGTGTGTGAACTGACTTGGCGTCTTTTAGACGCCTGAAGTCAGTTCACTCCAGGGGGTGCTTTGGGGGTGCTTGGACAATTGTAGGGGGTGCTCGAGCACCCCCAAGCACCCCCCTGGCGCCGCCCCTGACCTGTCCTGTGTCGCAGTGCCCATCCAGCATCCCAATCTGCCGCTGTTCCCAAGTGTGCACGTGTGCATTTATACATTACCTGTCCTGTGTCGCAGTGCCCATTCAGCATCCCAATCTGCCGCTGTTCCCTAGTGTGCACGTGTGCATTTATACATTACCTGTCCTGTGTCGCAGTGCCCATCCAGCGTCCCAATCTGCCGCTGTTCCCTGGTGTGCACTTGTGCATTTATACATTACCTGTCCTGTGTCGCAGTGCCCATCCAGCATCCCAATCTGCCGCTGTTCCCTAGTGTGCACATGTACATTTATACATTACCTGTCCTGTGTCGCAGTACCCATCCAGCGTCCCAATCTGCCGCTGTTCCCAAGTGTGCACGTGTGCATTTATACATTACCTGTCCTGTGTCGCAGTGCCCATCCAGCGTCCTAAATCTGCCGCTGTTCCCTAGTGTGCACGTGTGCATTTATACATTACCTGTCCTGTGTCGCAGTGCCCATCCAGCATCCCAATCTGCCGCTGTTCCCTAGTGTGCACGTGTGCATTTATACATTACCTGTCCTGTGTCGCAATGCCCATCCAGCGTCCCAATCTGCCACTGTTCCCTAGTGTGCACGTGTGCATTTATACATTACCTGTCCTGTGTCGCAGTGCCCATCCAGCACCCCAATCTTCCGCTGTTCCCTAGTGTGCACGTGTGCATTTATACATTACCTGTCCTGTGTCGCAGTGCCCATCCAGCGTCCCAATCTGCCGCTGTTCCCTACTGTGCACGTGTGCATTTATACATTACCTGTCCTGTGTCGCAGTGCCCATCCAGCGTCCCAATCTGCCGCTGTTCCCTAGTTTGCACGTGTGCATTTATACATTACCTGTCCTGTGTCGCAGTGCCCATCCAGCGTCCTAAATCTGCCGCTGTTCCCTAGTGTGCACGTGTGCATTTATACATTACCTGTCCTGTGTCGCAGTGCCCATCCAGCATCCCAATCTGCCGCTGTTCCCTAGTGTGCACGTGTGCATTTATACATTACCTGTCCTGTGTCGCAGTGCCCATCCAGCGTCCCAATCTGCCACTGTTCCCTAGTGTGCACGTGTGCATTTATACATTACCTGTCCTGTGTCGCAGTGCCCATCCAGCACCCCAATCTTCCGCTGTTCCCTAGTGTGCACGTGTGCATTTATACATTACCTGTCCTGTGTCGCAGTGCCCATCCAGCGTCCCAATCTGCCGCTGTTCCCTACTGTGCACGTGTGCATTTATACATTACCTGTCCTGTGTCGCAGTGCCCATCCAGCGTCCCAATCTGCCGCTGTTCCCTAGTGTGCACGTGTGCATTTATACATTACCTGTCCTGTGTCGCAGTGCCCATCCAGCACCCCAATCTGCCGCTGTTCCCTAGTGTGCACGTGTGCATTTATACATTACCTGTCCTGTGTCGCAGTGCCCATCCAGCGTCCCAATCTGCCACTGTTCCCTAGTGTGCACGTGTGCATTTATACATTACCTGTCCTGTGTCACAGTGCCCATCCAGCGTCCCAATCTGCCACTGTTCCCTAGTTTGCACGTGTGCATTTATACATTACCTGTCCTGTGTCGCAGTACCATCCAGTGTCCCAATCTTCCGCTGTTCCCTAGTGTGCACGTGTGCATTTATACATTACCTGTCCTGTGTCGCAGTGCCCATCCAGCACCCCAATCTGCCGCTGTTCCCAAGTGTGCACGTGTGCATTTATACATTACCTGTCCTGTGTCGCAGTACCCATCCAGTGTCCCAATCTTCTGCTGTTCCCAAGTGTGCACGTGTGCATTTATACATTACCTGTCCTGTGTCGCAGTGCCCATCCAGCGTCCCAATCCGCTGCTCTTCCATCACACATGCTGATGGCATATATGGGGCTGATGGAAAAGGGGCAGGACACCGTGACACAGGACAGGTAATGTATAAACGCACACATGTACATTACATTGTGGAAACAGCTGCGGGGGTTTCATTGCTCTTTGTTACTGCCGCGCACCCGATCGAGGAAGTCGGCTCTACACCTTGCAACATGTCTGACCAATTCATGCACCAATTTCAGGACAAAATTGATTACATTGTCGATCGGGCGTGCACTTGGCAGCACTGATTTTTGTCCGATTTGATTATAATCGAATCGGATGATCGATTGGCCACCAAGTCCCCTAATGTATGGCCACCTTTACGGATTATCCGTAAATATATGGTAACATTTGTAACAGTCATGGATCCATTGTTAAAACTGTTGTAGTCACATTGGTTTATTTTGGAGGGAAACCGTTGCCAGATTATGTGTATGTTGGGGGGAATCTGCCAGATTACGTGCATTTTGTGTGAAATGCTGTCAGATTATGTATATATTGGGGGGAAACACTATGGCGGTGCTCAAACTTCCTCCATAGGAGCACTTACATGGCTCCTAAGGTCATGTATATTTGGTACCACTCATGACCGTGCCCATGTTCTTTTGCGTTGCCACACCCATTTTGCAGTTGCATAGGGTGTGTGTCAGTAAAAATTATTCTTTGTCAGCATGATTTTCTTGATTGTGAGTGGTGTAAGTTTCTGATCAATTTCTGATCGTGCGTGGTAGATTAACAATTTTGTAATGTAGAGTTTTCAATCATTTTTTTCCCATAAATATACAAAGTCAGCGCAGGTCTATAATACAGCTTTCGCCATTTTCTGATATACAGGATCCTTGAATGAAAAGGTAAAGAAGCAAGGCTTACCAGATTCCAACAACCCACATTATAAGGTTGTAAACGAGTTTGATAGATGGTCCGCAGAACTCTCAGATGGTGTTTCACCAGTGATGTCACACGCCACAGATTCCTCCGGAATGCAGTAGATATCCTGAGATCAGAAAGACTCGCCAGAGGGGAGTCCAATAATAGGATAGTAGCATGAAAGAGATATACGGCACATCTAAGTGTAAACCGTCTTTATTACGTAGCATATAAAACAATTAATAAAAGGAAAAAGAAAACTCACATACGGGGCCCATGCACTGGGAACCCCGAAAAAGTAGCACGCATAAAATGGTCAATAGAAGACCTCAGATGTAATGGTGCTGCCTATCAGGGGAGCCTCTAGGCATAGGCAGTACAGGCCATTGCCTGGAGTGCCATTGGTCCTGGGGGCGCCATGTTGCTGGATTTAAACCTAGCCCCCTGACAGAAGTCACACCCACTGACTAAGCCCCGCCCCCACCGGTGTTCTATAACTTGTTTCTGCTGCATTTGCTTAGCGTAAGTAGCAGGCAGCTGCCACTGTGTCTTTCTGTGCCTTGTACATCCTTTTCCCCCCTTTGTGCCTCCTTCTGTCCCTTTTGTGTCTCATTCTGTGCCTCCTTGAGTCCCTTGTGCCATGTGTGACCCCGTTTGTCCTCCTGTCTCCCTTTGTGCCTCCTTCTGTCTTCATGTGCCTCCTTCAGTCCCCCTGTGCCACCTCTGCCTCCTTCTGTGCCTCCTTATGTCCCCTTGTGCCTTTCTTTGTCCCCCTGTGCTACCTCTGCCCCCGTTCCTCCTTCAGTCCCACTCTGCCTCCTTCTGTCTCCCTTTGTGCCTCATTCTGTCTCCATGTGCCTCTTTAGTCCCCATGTGCTACCTCTGCCCCCTGCACCTTCCTCTGTCCCCCTGTGCCTCTTTATGTGCCCCTTTGTGCCTTCTTCTGTCTCCCTGTGGCTTTGTCTTTCCCCCTCTGCCTCCTTCTGTCTCCCTGTGCCTCCTTACATCCCCCTCTGCCTTTTTCTGTCACCCTTTTGTGCCTCCTTCTGTCCCCTTTGTGCATCTTTCTGTTCCCCTTTGTGCCTCCTACTGTCTCCCTGTGTCTCCTTTTGCCCCCTTTGTGCTTTTTTCTGTCCCCCATTGTGCCTCCTTCTGCATCCTTTGTGCCTCCTTATTTCCTCCTGTACCTCCTTTTGTCTACCTTTGTGCCTCAATCTGTCCCCATTGTGCCTCAATCTGTCCCCCATTGTGCCTCCTTCTGCCCCACTTTGTGCCTCCTTCTGACCCCGTGTGCCTCCTTCAGTCCTCCTGTGCCTCCTTATGTCCTTTTTTGTGCCTCCTTCTGGCCCTCATGCCCTCTTCTGTCTCCCTGTACCGCCTGCTGCCCCTCTGTGTACCTTCTTTCTGTCCTCCTTTGTGTCTCATTCTGCCCTTCATTGTGTCTCCTTTTGTTGCCCTGTGTGCCTTATTCAGTACCCCTGTGCCTCCTTCTGTCCCCCTTTGTGCCTCATGAAAGTGGAGCCCTGCCTATGTGTATTTTCTGGTGAAACACTGCCTGCATTGTGTATTTTCTGGTGAAACGCTGCAGCCTTTACGTTTATTTTTCTGGTAAAACGCTGCTGTAATAAGTGTAATTTCTGTTGAAACACTGCCGCATTATGATTATTTTCTGGTGAAACATTGCCGCATTACGATTATTTTCTGGTGAAACGCTGCCACATTTTGATTATTTTCTGGTGAAATGCTGCCGCATTACGATTATTTTCTAGTGAAACACTGCCGCATTACGGTTTTTTTTTTGGGGGGGGAGGGGGGGGGGGGGAGACGCCACAGGTTTTCTCACCTGGAGTGACAAAATGGCTAGAGGCACCCCTGCCGCGTATCGCCTACCTCACCATCACATCTGAGGTCTTCTATTGACCATTTTATGCGCGCTACTTTTTCGGTGGTCCCAATGCACGGGCCCCGTATGTGAGTTTTCTTTTTCCTTTTATTAATTGTTTTATATGCTACATAATAAAGACGGTTTACACTTAGATGTGCCGTATATCACTTTCATGCTACTATCCTATTATTGGACTCCCCTCTGGCGAGTCTTTGTGATCTCAGGATATCTACTGCATTCCGGAGGAATCTGTGGCGTGTGACATCACTGGTGAAACACCATCTGAGAGGTCTGCGGACCATCTTTCAAACTCGTTTACAACCTTATAATGTGGGTTGTTGGAATCTGGCAAGCCTTGCTTCTATACCTTTTCGTTCAAGGATTCTGTATATCAGAAAATGGCCAAAGCTGTATTATAGACCTGCGCTGACTTTGTATATTTATTGCTTTGTATATTTATTCCTTCTAGCCTTGTTCTTGAGGACGAACTATAGCAGTGGTTGCCATTAGTTACACTCCTACCTGTTAGTCTTGTCTATCTCAGTGTGAATGTCGCCATCACTGAAACAGCGACTAGATTGGCTGAGTATACTGTCTGTTGTCCATCTTGTTAATTACCATTACTTGTGCTTAGCTAGTTCTTGATAAATATATATGCAGACTTGCTAATATATATTTATCCATTAGTTGAGTCGTTTGTTATTTTCTTTATTCGAGCTATGGAGATTTTTCAGTTACTGTGTTAGCTAATCAGTTTAGCACGCTTCGGTAGGTTGCCCTTATTGTGACCACCCGTGCTTAGCTAGCATAGTTGTGTTGCTATTAGTTACGTTCTTTCCTGTAGTCTTGCCTGTGTGGATGCTTGCTGGTGACTTTTGTTAGCCTGCTTGCACTGCTTCTGTGGACGTGACTGTGAGCTGTGGTTGCTATTAGTTACGCTCCAATCTATAGTCCTGTCTTGTTTCTGTCTGAATGCTTCCTATCGCCAGAGCAGCGCAACATTTCACTGCGCTGCCATTGTGTCTTATTTGTAGCGATATCGGAAGCCCAGAGCTGCAGTTGCTCTTGGTAGCCTGTGTAGCCTCTTCCATTATCCAGCTCTTAGCCTTGTTGTGCTGGGTGGTCAGAAAGTATGACCCCCCCCCCAGCATTACACAATCCAGTTTCTGGCAAAAAAAAATCATTTTAGCGATCAGATAATTTTGATCTATGTGATCAGATTGGTTGTAAATATTCTCCACTGATGGGCACAATCAATCCACCCATCGTCAAACCAAAATTTGTATTTTATGGTTGGCTGTGATAAATGGGAAGCAAAAATTGGCTTGTTGATGGTGTTCAATATATTACAACATTTGACTTCCGATCAGAATTATCTGATCACTTGAATGATTTTTTGCTAGAAATTGGATCGATAGTGGCAATCTTAAAGGTGGCCTGGCCACTAATGGTCCAGTTTTTAGTGAAGAATTGTTCAAGCGATCGAACTCACAGCCCACCCATCCAGCTCTCTGTGCTCCGAGGGCAGTGACCGGGCAGCTCACCCACCCAGCTCTCTATGATCTGAGGGTGGTGACCAGACAGCCCACCCACCCAGCTCTCTATGATCTGAGGGTGGTGACCGGATAGCCCACCCATCCAGCTCTCTATGCTCCGAGGGTGGTGACTGGACAGCCCACCCATCCAGCTCTCTATGCTCTGAGGGCAGTGACTTGACAGCCAACCCATCTAGCTCTCTATGATCTGAGGGCAGTGACCGGACAGCCCACCCATCCAGCTCTCTATGCTCTAATGGCGGTGACTGGACAGCCCACCCATCCAGCTCTCTATGACTCAAGGGCGGTGATCTGACAGCCCACCCATCCAGCTCTCTATGCTCCGAGGGCAGTGACCAGACAGCCCACCCATCCAGCCCTCTATGCTCTAATGGCGGTGACTGGACAGCCCACCCATCCAGCTCTCTATGACTCAAGGGCGGTGATCTGACAGCCCACCCATCCAGCTCTTTATGCTCCGAGGGCAGTGACCGGGCAGCCCACCTATCCAGCTCTCTATGCTTCGAGGACGGTGATGGGGCAGCCCACCCACCCAGCTCTCTATGATCCGAGGGTGGTGTTTGGACAGCCCACTCATCCAGCTTTCTATGCTCTGAGGGCGGTGACTGGACAGCCCACCTATCTCATTCTCTGTGCTCCGGGAACAGTAACCGGACAGCCAACCCATCCCGTTCTCTATGCTCTGGTGATGGTGGGAGATCATGACGGTGGAATGGGGCGAATTACATGCAGCGGGCTTTGTGGGCAGACAGGGAACCCCATATTGAGTGTTTTTATGTTTGGGGATTTGCAAACTTTGTTTGCCCCACCAAACTGTCATCTATAGTTAGCATTTCAATATTCCAGTGTATCCTCTCACTATTACTTTCAGCATTCCGATATCCCCCTCATTGTGCATCCCATGTAGTGATGAGCAGTCATTTCGCAAAATCGCAATGCAAAATTTAATGTTAATCTGAAATTCTATCTGAAAGTTTACCACAGAATTCGGAATACCACGGAAATTAAGCCAATCGCAGGACTCGGTAGTGTCGGAGTCTTGTGATGGGTCTAAAATGACTGCGGTAATTCAATTTTCACGGAAAAATTCTGCATTCACTGATTGGCGTAATTCTTCTGAGCTCTGCGATTGGTCTTAAGTTTCCGAGTTGCGGTAATGTGGCATTTCTGCTGAACAGCTGAAATTGCCAGAACAGCCACAATACTGCTGCATTCACATCCTTGGCAAATATGAAGAGATTTTTTTACCCTCCCGGTGCTTACCTGCGCGCTTCGTTTTTGTATAAAGCGCCTCTGTAAGCGTTTTTGCAGAGCGAATGAAGTAAAACAATTAGCATGTATTTTGCACTTAGCAGTTGAGTAAGGAATTTATACATCCAGTTAATAATGTAATCTGTTTTTCCTGGCAGGTTGATAGTCCAAGTCCACATCAGATGTCCAACATAGAAGGAGAAGTAGATGTTATTTATGTATTTACTTATTTTACTATTTCATTTTTTGGGGAAAAGAGTTGGTGTTTATCTGTGTGAAATTGTGCTTTGTTTGAGACGGTATGACAAAAATAAGCCAGAGAAAGAACATCAAAGGGTCCGAGTTATTGAAAAAGATTCAACCCGGTATTTCTATAAATTAGGTTACTTTTTTTTTTTTTCTTTTTTACTATTTTGTATTTTTTTCAGACTTGTATACCAAGTAATCAATGCATTGAAGTTCATTACAGAGCTAAAGACAAATATCTGGGTACCAGTAACAGGCCATCTAATCTCATGAAAGGAGTAAGACAAGAGGCTGAGGTAAGTATATTATTTATATTACTTTCATATTCAATCACTTTCTCCCACTGACACTCACTCTCGTTCCTTCTCAGCCACCCTCGTTCCTTCCATTCTCATTCCTTCTCAGCCACTCTCATTCCTTGAAAGCCACTAATTCTTTTTAAACCACTCATTCCTTCTCAGTCACTTTCATCCTTCTAACCCCCTCTCATACATTCTCAGCCACACTAACTTTGTTTCAGCCACTCTCATCTCATTCTCAGCCATCCTCACTCTGTGTCAGCCACTCACATCCCTTCTCAGCCACTTTCATCCCTTCTCAGCCACCCTCACTCTGTTTCAGCCACTCTCATCCTTCTCAGATACTTGCATACTTTCTCAGCCACCCTTACTCACTTTTATTCCTTCTCAGCCACTCACACTCCTTCTCAGACACTCTCACTCAGTCTCTGCAACTCTCATCCTTCTCATCCACCCTAATTCCTTCTCAGCCACCCTCACTCTGTGCCAGCCACTCCTATTCCTTTTCAACCACTCTCATTCCTTTTCAGCCACTCACATTGCTTCTAAGCCAGCCTCACTCTGTCTCAGCCACCCTCATTCCTTTTCAGCCACCCTCATTCCTTTTCAGCCACTCTCATTCCTTCTCTGGCGCTCTCATTCCTTCCACTCTCGTTCCTTCTCAGCCACCCTTACTCAACCATAATCATCAATCTCAGCTATTTTCCCTAATTTACATCATTTTTTGATCACTCTCTCTCTCACTGTCACCCGCTCTCTTATCCTCACCTAGAGCTGGTGCACACAGAGCGATTCTGAATGCTTTTAAAAATGCTAATACTTTGAAAAGCACTTGGCTAATATGTTTGTATGGGATGGATCCCATAGAATTCCCACATTTTCTATGAACTGCCCCCAGTAAGTGTAAAACATAAAATCCTGACCAAAAACAAGGGTGTCCTCCCCCCAGCCCAGGAACAAATGTGTGTATGCCCATAGCACTGCCCCTCTGCTGATGGTAGAAGCGCCCCCAAACAGAAAGACATTGTGAATGAGTATAAAATGTAAGAAGTCAGTTGTTTGCCTCCAGATGTTTACCTCTCATACTCCAGATGTTTATCTCTCAGTGTGAGACTGCTGCAATGCCTAGTTCATGATGTATATTACTGTAGAGACACTCTACATTTACACTCGCTAACTTAGTGGTCTCAGACACCTCCATGTTCTGTAGACGTGTGAGGCAGTGTTGCTTGCGAATTTTCGCCAAAGTCATTTTCGCATCGAAAATCCCATTTTCGATTTCGCCAAATTTTCATGAAAATAAGTACTATTTTCGTTTCAAAAGACGAATATTTTCACATTAATTGTTGCCTAAAGTCCATATATTTTGCGTTTAATATCTAAGCCCCCTTACAAGCTAGAAGCACCAAATTTGCAAGGTATATGTGGGTACAAGAGGACATTTTTTTTCTTTCGAAAAGACCTTATAGTTTTTGAGAAAATCGATTTTAAAGTTTCAAAAGAAAAAAGTATACATTTAGGCTACTTACACACTAAGTTGCATAACGTCCCCTAACGCAACGCCTGCTGGTGCAGGAGAGGACGTTAGAGTGAGCCGCGTTAGGCGGTTCTATCCGCATAAGGTCTCCCTGAGTGGCGGCGATTGGCCGGCGGGACCACGTGATGCAGAGCGAGACACTCCGCATCACGTGGTCCCGCCGGCCAATCAGTGGCCGCCAGTGCAGTGCATATTAAGTAGCCATGTGCGCGGCTACTGTAGCGGCATCTCCCCACCTCCTCTCCGCCCCCACTGAGCATGTGCAAACAGTCTAACGCGGCTTAAGCCGCTAGAACGCACAGCATGCTGCACTTTCACTACAACGTGCAGCACTACATGTAACGCAACGTGGGCACTGTGAACAGCCCACTTGTGTTACATTGCTGTGCGTTGGGGGAGTGTTACAGGCTGCACTAACGTGCGCCTGTAACATCCCACTGTGAAAGCAGCCTAAAATGCAGTAAATGACAGTTACTGTAGCAAACCTAGTGGTAGTGTAAATTTAGTAATATCAAAAGAAAGGGCCAAGTGCAAAGTGTCAAATTCAAAGTGCCAGTGCAAAGGGCCAAGTGCAAATTGCACTTAGCATTTAACACTTTGCACTTGGCCCTTTCTTTTGATATTAGTCAATTTACACTACCGCTAGGTTTGCTACAGTAACTGTCATTTACTGCATTTAAATGTATACTTTATTCCTTTGAAACTTTAAAATAGATTTTCTCAAAAACTATAAGGTCTTTTTGAATTTTCCTCTTGTACCCACATATCTCCTTAATATACCCTGCAAATTTGGTGCTTGTAGCTTGTAAGGGGGCTTAGATATTAAACGGACTTTAGGCGAAAATTAATGCGAAAATATTCGGGCGAATTTTCACCTTTCGAAATGAAAATAGTACTTATTTTCGCGAAAATTCGGCAAAAAGAATATTTGAATTTTCGCTCATCACTATCAGTTATACATCAGGAGCTGTCAGTTTCAACTGAATGTGCATGGTAATGTCCATGTTTCCCTATGGCTCAAGTGGGTGATATTACAGTTTAACAGTGTGCTGACCAGGAAGTTGTTATAAGGTAATGGCCATTTTCAAAATGGAGGACGGAGAATTCCATCGATCACAGTGGACAAATGGGACAGATAGAGCGGAGAAAGATTGAGGCATTGACTACACAGGAGGTAGGTATGACCTGTGTATGGTTATTTTGACTTCTTTTCAGCTCAGGTTCTCTTTAAGGTGCCCAATAACGTTACAATTTTCAGCTAAGAATCACCAAGCGATAAGATACATATGATAGGATTGGCAGAGAATAAACCTCTATGTCCCAAATAGAGCATGACCGATTCTAAAAGGTGATTGTTCAACAATTTAGTTGATCGGAAAAATTGTTTTTCTATATTTGGTTGTGATGAAACGGAAGTTCTTATTAGTTTGTTGATGGTAAAATAATAAACGTGTTGTAACATTTCATTTCTGATTGCATTTATCTGATCACTTGGGTGATTCTTTGCTGAAAACTATACCGTTAGTGGGCACCTTTATGAGTACACACATCCAATAGTGATTTTCCAATTTTACCACATTCCTGTAGTATGAGAACTTACCAACACAGTCTGTTCATGGTATTCAAAATCTGTTGGAGCGTCATACTACATGGAGGTGGTAGAAATTGGCCAGTCAAGACTGGATGCATGTACCAGGCTTTAGGGTACACACGCACAATTACTGTCACCCGAAGGAATCGGGACTCTCAGGAAACCGTGTTGGAGGAGGAATGATGGCACAGCCCAGGACGAAGCAGGAGTAGGATGGGTTTGGCCTGTGCTCAGCTGCGTTGGCCCAGTGCTCTGGATCACCAGCAGAGATGAGCACCAGATGAATTCTGAATGGATTTTATCAGGATAATTAATGCATGTGAGCGGGGGTTAACTTACCCAGCGGCCGTCTTCTTTAATGCGTACCACGCTGCGTTCCAATTCGCGGTCACATGACTACCACTGCTTCCTCCTTCCAGTTTGAAGGAGGAAGCAGTGGTAGTTATGTGACTGCAAATTGGAACGCATTAAAGGGATACTTAAGGCTGATAGAAAAAAAAATGACTTTTACTCACCCGAGGCTCCCCTCAGCCTCCTGCAGCTGAACGGTGCCCTCGCCGTGTCCCTCCCATACACCTGGACTCGCCGGCGGCCACTTCCGGTTTGGCCGTCACTGGCCGACAGGCTGGGAACGCGGCTGATTATCCGCGTCCCCGGCCGCAATAGTGCCCTCTATAATGCTATTGCGGCCGGGGACGCGGATAATCAGCCGCATTCCCAGTCTGTCGGCCGGTGACGGCCAAACCGCAAGTGGCCGCCGGTGAGACCAGGTGCATCGAAGGGACACGGCGAGGGCACAGTTCAGCTGCAGGGGGCTGAGGGGAGCCCCAGGTGAGTAAAAGTCATTTTTTTTTATCAGACTTAAGTGTCCCTTTAAAGACACCCGCTGGGTAAGTTAACCCCCGCTCACGTGCATTAATTGTCCTGATGAATTCCGAGTGAAATCCATTCGGAATTCATCCAGAGCTCACCCCTGATCACCAGCAACGCATCGGGAACAATATACGCCTTTTATTCTCAGCCGAGGCCCGCCTTGACCGAGAACGATCTAGTGCAGGCATTGGCAAACTTGGCCCTCCAGCTACAAGTCCCACAATGCATTGCAGGAGTCTGACAGCCACAGTCTTGACTCAAAGGCAAATGCATTGTGGGATTTGTAGTTCCTTAAAAGCTGGAGGGCCAAGTTTGCCCATGCCTGATCTACATTCACAGTGATGCGGTGTAATGCCCGCTTTGTTACACAGCTTACCGCAATGCAAGAACAATGCAACGTTCACAGTGTGGAGGTATACTAACGCACTGCATGAGCGCGATAACAGTAGAAGTGTAGCATATTTTCTATTGACTGTATGCTTCACTGTACCCGCTGCACCGTGAGTATAGCATGCAGCGCTGCTGTCCTGATCCATTGCATTACTGACACAATGCAGCCGCCAATGTGAACGGGTCCTAAAAAGAGTACCGTATTTTTCGGACTATAAGACGCTCCTGGCTATAAGACACACCTAAGTTTAGAGTACAAAACCAGGGGAAAAAAAAATACTAAACCTGGTGCATCCATGGTAAAGGGACATCTCGTGGATTATGCCCCTCTGTACATCATGTGTCTTCCTGTGTCCTCCTCTGTGCCCCTTGTGACCTCCTGTGTCTGCCTCTGTCCTCAGTTTGTCCCCACCCCCTTTGCATGGGCACAGTATAGGGAGTCCCAGACTTTGCAGTGGGTTGGAGGTTCATATTGGCAGGTGTTCACAAGTCAGGAATTTTCTGCATTTGGACTATAAGACGCAGTGACTTTTTTCCCCACTTTTGTTTTAGTCTTATAGTCCAAAAAATACAGTACTTTCAGTGATGAGAGCCTATCATGTAAAACTGCATCTTAAAGAGGTTTTTTTTTTGTCTGCTTGTCACTACCCGTCTGTTTACCTGCAGCCTGTCAATCAGTGTCCTCCACCTCCCCATTTACATGCCGCTCTCCCCGCTAGCTTCCTTGCACTATTTATCAGGGAGAACAGCTTGTCGCTAGCCTTGCGCTATTTGTCAGGGAGGACAGCGGAGCCCAGGGGGACTGGCGGCAGCAGCAGCAGGACACAGAGGCACGTCATTGTGCACAGAACTATTAGGATTTAAAAAACCCACCTCAGGTTCTCTTTAACGCTGCAGGATCGAGTGGGCGGGTTCTCAGTGTTACCTGGTGCTGAGCACCTTGTAAAAGGGCATGTAACCAGAAACAGCGGGCTGTAGCCGCTACACAGCATTTTATGGATCTTCAATAAAGCTGATTTGGATGTGGATCGGTCCATTATCTTCAAACAAGTCCCTCCTCCACAACAGAACACATTGTGAGATATAGGTCCTGTTTCCACTACATGCAGATTCTGGACGCAGAAAAACTGAGTCCAATGTATGCCTATGGGCCTGTTTCCACTAAACGCAATTTTTCTGCGGATTTTCCCATAGGCATTCATTGGAGTCAGTTTTTCTGCACCCAATCTGCATGTAGTGGAAACAGGCCCTAAGGCCTTTGCACAGCAATCAGCCCCATACTGTCTACTGCGGGATCAAGTCCCACCGACATACATAATTCATGCGTGTGTGCGCACCCTGCGCTTCCAGGGCCTGGTCCCAAATCACATGGGAAAAGCACCATTTCCTGTGCGCTTGCTATACGACTTGTTACAATGTAGCGAATGAGACAAACAAAACATTGTTACAATGTAGCGAATGAGACAAACAAAACATTGTTACAATGTAGCGAATGAGACAAACACAAAGTAGTGTACATCGTACACAGAATACTCACACAGTAGGGCAATGTGTGATTCTATAGGCTACTTGGCACCAAGGATGCTCACTAAGGTGCTAATTATTCGATGATTTTATGCAAAGCGTTGCAGCGTGGAAATGGACCAAACCAACACGGATTCATCTGATTGGTTCGCTTCTAAGCTGCATACAATTTGCATGGATTAGCGTCCCGTTGAGCATGCGCGTTCGGCGCCATTTTCCTGCATCGCTGCCGCTGTTCCGGCCCAGAACAAGTAACACACACCCAGGGAAAAAGAGCTATGTGTTTATATATAGGCATATTGGTACATAGAATGCTTACATATGTTAAATGTGATTTAGCACGAAAAATACAGTCTTTATATAACTCAAGTACAGAGATTTTTCAAGAGGAAAAAAAAACAAAAAGAACAAAAATGGGAGGGAAAAAAAAGGCTTTTCAGCTGGAATACAAATAGACAGTACAAATCGATTTATTTGAAACGTTACAAAAAAAGCACAACAAAATATAGATTAATGCTCTGTTAAGGATCAGGTAGCGTAATAGGAGAGAAGCCTAAAATCCAAGGCTTGGAAGGATGCATAATAGATTATTGGTTAATTGTATGAAATCGCGTGGTCTGGGTACGGACTGGGATGACCGTGGCAGATGGACAAAGAGCTGCATGTCGCTTTTCCTCGAACACTGTGTATGAGGCGGAAACGATCCTCCAATACATTGTCCTCCCATTTAGTAAGGCTTGTAGGGAAATCGGAGAGCACCAAGCCCAACCCACTGCATGTGGCAAGCACCGAGCTGCGCTCCCTGCATGTGGCAAGCCCCACCCCCTGTATATGGCAAGCACCAGGCCCCACCCCCTGCAGGCAGTGCACCCTACATCCCCACTACACATCTGCTCTGCTGCTGTCCTGTTTTCAGAGGGCAGGAAGGAAAAGGGTGGCCAGTTATGTATCCAGTGTGTCTTGAGGAGTTCCCTCTTCTACCCTATTGTTGCTCTCTGTGGCCCATCAAGCTCTTGCTAACCTCTTGGCCTTAAAGTGCAGCTGAAGAGATACGGAAAATTCATCTAAAGCTGACTCTACTTGCATTCCTCCTTGTTAGTATAACAGTCAAAATGCAGAACAAGACTGTCAAGAGCAGTATTCCGGAGCTTAACCACAATACAGCGACAGCGTCCGCAATATCAATTCCGGCCCAGCTTCCCCTCGTGGCACAAGGAGAGGCGGAGGCTGGCACTGCGTGTGGGTGGAGCTGTAGGTGACCACTATGAGCAATTGATACAGGGGATAAATCCTCCATACCAATGAGGACTAGGGATGGTCAGCGAGATACAAATAATACCAAGTTGATGTATATTTTGTGGAAATGGACCAATGAAACGACAGCAGCTGTACCTGGTTGGTTTTTCATCAGCACCTCAGAATTACTGACATCTCAGTGTCCATGCCTAGTAAAGAGGAGGGGACCAAGTGCAGCTCAGTGTTCCACATGGTTCCACTTTTGCTCCACTCCCTTTTTTTTATCATTTCAGGAACACATTAAAAGGTAATTCCACTTTCAGTAAAACCTTAATATACTGTAACATATAAAAGTGCTACATGAGCCATTTGTAGTTTAAAGTCAATAACAATCATCTCTCCATTCCAATTTACATCCAGCAAGGACATTGCCAAGTTCAAATTTTCCACTGCAGCCATGGCAACGGTACAACTTTTAGTGTACAGAGCAACATCCCCAACATACAGCCCGTTTTCATGCACGATTGAAGGCACATCCAATGGCCTAATTCGAGGAGCTGCAGTCTGCAGGACATGATTCTGCCAACCAGGCATGGATATATTAGGTGGGAAGACTTTACAAGCCTTGCCTGGGTCATACAGGACCATAGTGAAGGATGCTGAGACATATGAATTAGCAGTTAATCTAGGACAACCTGATTTTATTACTAAGTTTTCATTGAGGGGGGCTGCATGCAACTCCAAACACACCAATTTGCAAACCTTTTACTATGTTCTGATATGACCCAAAGACTCTTCCTAAGTAGCAGTCTGATATATGAATATGCTTGCAGCTGCACTACTGGAGTGACTGACAAGCCCGGCCAGTGCCTGTTAATATCTGCTATTACCATCGCTAAGGTTAGCAACTCTGACCTGGATCATTTCAGATCAAAGTGAGAGCAAATACGGGGTTAGTAAACTGGCAAATGTGCGACTGCAGGAGCAGCGTAAACAGACAACCGGAGACAAATCCAGAACAATCTGGACTTCTGTGAACGTCTCACAGTGCAGTTGACTGCCGTTTAGCTAATCCTCACTATACTCCAATATGGCCCAGGATGCAAACATCTGATACCTAATTGCAATTTTAACTCTGATCCAAAACATAATGAATCCAAGCCAGGTTTTTTTAGGCCTGCCTTAAAAGATTCCCTAGGATGGGTGGCTCGGGGAAACCATAGTTCATCCAGTTCTGTGATTAATCATGTGATCGCAGCAGGATGACACTCCCACTTAGCAATGCCTGTACAACAAATGCAATTCCTTACAATCTACGCTGCTGGCCTAAAGAATAGACTTTTAGAAGAACCGCCACAACCCCCACCTGGATTTCAGGACGGGGCCATTGTGAGTTGCGGGGGCCAGCGCCACTACGGCTGACTTGAATTCCCAATATGCTTAAATTCTCTATTTTGATTGTCAAAGGTTGAACTATTTTATCTGCCGCTCACCTACAGAGCATCCCACTGTTTAATCAGGTCATTATGTGCCTTGAATCAAGGATGCCATCCTTAGGCTCGTACACATGTCCAGCATGCACTCAACCACACGACCAACATGACAAACCACACAACATGTATGTCCACACGCCTAAACAACCAACTCCATTACCATACTGCGCACGCAAGACGAATGATGGACTACACATTCAAAACAAGTACCAGTCTTTCAAACGACACTTGTACACACGCACCAACTGCATGATATCAGACCAACATAGATCTGACAGTTGGATCGGGCAAACCGCCTGTTATCAATTGCTCATCATGTTGTTTGCATGCGTACACATGCCTGATTATCGTCCAACAGACTAATATCAGATGATAATCAGGCTGCAGGTTGGTCCGTGTGTACTTAGCTTTTGTTAGCAGTTTATCAATAAAGATGTATTGATACAAAAAAAAAGCTATGTACAGAGACAGAGTGGGCGGAGCTACCTCTGCTGATGTAGATCTCCCAGCATTCATCTTGATAAGCACCATCTCTCAGGCCTTGTTTCCACATGTGGCAGTGTCGGCCTCAGACAGAGGTCGGCACTTGTGCTAATGCGCAGCCGAAACCCTTTAGGCGTGCCATGCAGCGCTATAGGGATCAGCAAGAGGTTAAATGTAGCCGGAACTACGTTTTTCCTTCTTGCCAATTCAGCTGCAGCCCAACGCACAAGGACATCACATGACCGGTACATAAACAACCAACACAAAACTATTACATATGAACCTTGATTCAAACTTGCTTCTGAAACACACTGCTTGTCTGTGCATTGTCACTTTGTATTATTACTGGTCATTATTACACCCAACAGTGTGCAGTTATTAAAGCCATCGTAATCCTGACCCGTGTTTGGCCTTTTGTTAGATGGCTATTGAAAGTTTTAATCGCACATGCGATTATTTTACATTATTCTATGTGCATACTGATATGCATTCATTGTCGCTCATTCATTTGGGTTTAAATCCTATGTTTGTATACTTTATTTATACCTGTAGTAGACGGGGCAATGTAATTCCCAGACCAGCCATTGGTCGCTCTGCAGCAATCATGTGACATCACAGGGTACAAAGCAACCAATCAGAGTGATTAGTAAATACATCCAAATTAAGAGGATCCCTGTACTTGCAATGTTTCCAAAGCAAGTAGTGTCTGCTAGGGATCGTCGTGTGACTGGTCCTATCCATTTCCAAGCTGGACAACAAGTTTGCATCAATTTGGAATTATTAAAATCTCACTGACCACTCCTAGTCGCTACAGTATTGCTTCTTTTTTACATAAGCCCTTAAGCCAGTTCTGCCCTGGAAAGGTCAGCAATCAGCATCTACCAGAGCCACGTAGTGGGAAGGGGGGGGGGGGGGGGGGGGGTGAGGTCTGCACATGGCAACCCAATGGCCAAAACAACATCGGCTCTCAGACAAACATTGCCCTGACTGCAAGCTCTCCACGTCCCACAGTGGAACCAGACATCACACGTTCATATATAAATATTTAACACACGTTTTTATAGAAGAGATCTAGCAGTCCTTAAAACCAACTCAGCTCCAGACAGCAATCAGATTACCAGCGCAAGCAAATGGGCCTATATCAAACGATAAAGCAAGAATAGGAGAATCTTAGCAAGCTCTTTAAAGGCGAACTGAAGAGAGAGGTATATGGAGGCTGTCATGTTTATTTCCTTTTAATCAATACCAGTTGCCTGGCAGCCCTGCTGGTCTAATTCTCTGCAGTAGTATCTGAATAACACCAGAAACAAGCATGCAGCTAGTCTTGTCAGATCAGACTTTAAAGTCTGAACCACTGAAACACCTGATCTGCTGCATGCTTGTTCAGGAGCTATGGCTAATAGTATTAGAGGCAGAGGATCAGCAGGGCTGCCAGGCAACTGGTATTGCTTAAAAGGAAATAAACATGACAGCCTCCATATACCTCTCTCTCTTCAGTTCCCCTTTAAAATCCACATGATATTAACTGCCGAATGTGCTGAAAAAGGTTCAGCCCCGGGGTTGGCACAGGCTAATACTGCTGCAGGTCATAAACCTCTGCTTTCAGCACTGGGACTGATCATGTGACTACAAGCAAGCTGAAAATCCCATTCAGCCCTTCCTGTAAGGAAAGCACAGCTATGGCTTGTCTGATTATCAGTAGAAGAAGAGTCTAAAACACTGCTGGGCAAACTATGGCCCGCGAGCCATATCCCTGTGTTTTGAATCCGGCCTGTTGATGGATCGCATTTCTCTCCTCCCTCCCTGCAAAGTTACATGTGATGCATAATGGCAAGTTTAACTCACCCAATTGCACTATAAGCGCGAATCACCATGGGCACTGCAGCGTCAGTATGTGCCAGTGTGTCACAGGACGCCGCTGTGGCCATAGAGATTGCCGAGAAGATGCAATCGGGTGAGTAAACCTATCGTAACGCACCGTTGCAATTCTACCCTCAGTAGACGGAAGCGCTTTGCTGGCTCAGATTCTTATAACAGTTACTCCTGTTATAGCCTGATGAAGCAGGCATAGACCCATGAAACGCATTGCAAATGTGGGAGTTACGAATAAAGTGATTTTTCTGCTGAAAATTGACCGTTTTGAGTCTACTTGGGGAGGCAAGTCCACCACTGCCTCCCTTCTTAAAGGGGAACTGAAGTGAGAGAGTGATATGGTGGCTGGCATATTTATCTTCTTTTAAACAATACCTGTTACCTGGCTGTCCTACTGATCTATTTAGCTACAATACTGTCCGAATCATACCAGAAACAAGCATGCAGCTAATCTGGTCAGATTTGATGTCAGAAACACCTGATCTGCTGCATGCTTGTTCAGGGGCTGTGGCTAAAAGTATTAGTGGCAGAGGATCAGCAGGATAGCCAGGCACCTGGTATTGCTTAAAGGTAAATAAATATGGCACCCTCCACATCTCTTCTCACTTCAGTTGCCCTTTAAACTGATGTTAAATATTTTACTCTGTTTCTGGTGCCTCTGTTCAAAAAGTAATTATACTTTATTCCCTTGAGACTGATAGTTCTAGACAACACTAACACATTCAAACATTTTGCTGAACTCTCTTTTGGAGACACTCGTCATTGGAATGTTTCCTCCAACTAGACAAGACAACTAACATTTATATCGCGCTTTTCTCCTGGCGGACTCAAAGCGCCAGAGCTGCAGCCACTAGGGCACACTCTATATAGGCAGTAGCAGTGTTAGGGAGACTTGCCTAAGGTCTCCTACTGAATAGGTGCGTGTTGGCTTACTGAACAAGCAGAGTCGAGATTCGAATCCTGGTCTCCTGTGTGAGAGGCAGAGCCCTTACACCATCCAGCTACTGCTGTGTCTCAAGTGAAAGAAAACCTGTGCAATCAGAATACAGATAGCCACGATAATATGAGATCCTACCACCGGAACATCCAAAGCTAGAACATAACTGCATTGGCCAGACATCCTCTAACAGTGATAGGCAAACCTGGCTCCCCACCTGTTAAGAAACTACAAGTCCCACAATGCATTTGCCTTTATGAATCATGACTGTGGCTGTCAGACTCCTGCAATGCATTGTGGGACTTGTAGACCCTTAACAGCTGAAGAGCCAAGTTTGCCGATCACTGCTCTAACACTTACTTGGGCCACAGAGAGCAGGAAAAGCGTGTTGTGCAGTTTGCCGAGTGAGGCACGGGCTAAGGGAGGCCCCCGGATAGAACGTATGTAGTGTCAGTTATCTCACAATGGGTTACAGGTGCCTTCTCTAAAGCAGGTTTGGCAGTGTGGAAAGTTGTCAAACAAAAAGAGCAAACTACTACCAGTGAGTGTATTCCAGAGCGGAGATCAATATATATATTTTATATAACAGGTAAAGCTTTCAGTCAGCATCAAACAAGGTGCAGGAAGAGCCAGGGGTCCATGCTACAACAGGACATGTACCTTTTATTGCACTCTGGGTGGGTTTTGGGAAGTTGGGGGGGATTAGGAACCCTGCTGTGCCAAGACTGGGCTGCTGGCTCAGGAATGTCAGCTATTCGTCAACTTCACCTCTCGGGAGTCCTGGGTGTGCTACAGATCTTACCCGGCACGCTTCTCGGTAACGGGGGTTCTGCCAAACAGACGTGATCAGACTGATGTGTCGGATGAATACAGATTTCCAGTGGAAGCCTAAAAAAAACCCAGGAAGACGCTTACCAAAAATAGCCTCTGTCCTTTCTCTGCAAAATAGTCAGCGCACTCTAAAATATCTAAAAATCCCCTTCTGGATCGCCCCGACCAACACTTGCCCAAAAGGCTTTAAAACACAGCGGTGCACAATATGCGGTAAAGAGTACAATGTTTTAACGTAGTTCCATAATTCTATATCCATGTGGCAGAGGTCATCAAAAGATGAAAGCAAAACAGATATTTCAGGTTCTGATGAAGTCTGCTGGCTTCTTAAAGAGTCTGAAGTCAACAAAAATGCCTGTTTTTACTGGCCATTTATGTTCAGCAATAAGAGTCTAGCTGAAACACCGCATCTCCGAGGCAGAACAAGATATTTATACCCCCCCAAATCCCGGGGCAAAATTCCATGACTTTCCAGGTCGTGGATTTTGCTGCCCAGAGGAGGCAGAGCTTTGCACTGTAGCTCTGCCTCTGCTCGCATCAATCTCCGCCTCTCCCGGCCCCTCTCAGTAAAAGAAGACAGAGGGGGAGGAGGAGGCTGACATCGGTGGAGATTGACGCAAGCAGAGGCAGAGCTACTTCACAAAACTCTGCCTCTACCCGGAAAGAGCCCAAAATGTTTCCCCAGGGATTTAAATAAATTGTTCTGCCATGGGAATGCAGCGTTTCAGCTAGGATCTTATTGCTTAACATAAATGGCCAGTAAAAACAGGCATTTTTTTGGGCTTCAGACTCTAAGATCTGCAGAAGACCCAACAGCGTGATGTCAGGACAGAGTAGCCCACCTTGCCAGCCCAGACTCACTCCTTCTGCTGCATCAAGCCAACAGGAAGAGTGGAGCCATTTCATAAGGGATCCGAGGCAGCGGCTAAGGGTGGGAACAGACATGCGGAGACCTCATAGCTGCTGTGTCTGGGAGATAGAAGAAGCCAACTGAATGGCCAAATCCAGCAGCACCTGCACAAAACTGAAATACTGTGTTATGGTAGAGTGACCTTTTAAAGAGAACCCCAGCCGCAGCTCAGGTTCAGAAACACATACTTACCTAAAGGAGAGGGAAGCCTCTGAATCCTAATAAGGCTTTCACTGAGACCTCTGGTCCTCCTCCGCAGCCTGGGACCCTCCAGCTGATCAGGGCCGCACTCTTCTTCTGGCATGAACGTGGCCGTGCTGCAGCACAGAAGCCATACGAGCGCAGTACGGCCACACTTATGCTTGAAGACGGGTGTGGTCCTGATCAGATTCCCAACAAGCCCTAGTTGGCAATTTTGGAGGGTCCGCAAGTGGCAACAGGGGACCGGAGGACACTGCGAGAAGCCCCATTAGGATCCACAGGCTTCCGTCTTTTTAGGTAAGTGTGGGATTGTGTACCCGGGCTTCGGTTCGGGTAGGCTTTAAGCTCCTGCACTGACTCTGCTGTCCAGCAGGGACCGGTTCATGTGCTCCATTGTCATCCCTGTACTCTTACTGTGCAAACGTATTCCGCTTTCAGAGGAGGGGGGGCCTGTTTACTTCCCTGCGTTTGACCGGCCCTCGATGGACAGCTTCACTTCCTGCGGAATGAAAGAGTGTCGCGAAGGCGAGGGCCGGTTTTCCGAACCCTGCCCGCTGTATCTTTGGACTGCTGGACTGGGCCAGTTTGACTGAGCTGTAGGGAGGGGGCACATGGACTGGGTGTGGGAGCTTTGCACCATGCCATCCTTCTGCCTGTCGGCGTCTCTACCAGAGCACTCTCTAGACTGTAACACTGCTTTGTCGCTAGGGTGAGGCAGGGGATGATGTGCAGAGAGCCCACCAGCAGGGGAGGCACTGTTCTTGGATATATTCTGCAGACTTATGGAAATACAAACATCTCCTACTTGGAGCCGGTGGCAAGGAAGTGCAAATAACTGAGCGGTCTGTGAGGGGTTGCAGGATGACCAGCCTTGTCCGTACACGAAGAACGGGTGTTCGGGCGGAACGTCCAAACAAACTTTACTTTGCTGCTCTCCCACTACAAAATGGAGAGTTACAAATCCCGGCCACTGGCTCTCAATGTCCACCACAGTGCTGGAGTCAATTTTAAGGCCACCACTGACTTCGGCGCTGCGCACAAAATCCTGGGTCTGCAAGTCTTCCACCCTCTTAAGTTCTCCAGTGGCGAGCTGGATAATGGCTCCTTTCATGAAGTGGGAGGGTAGCGTGGTGGAATGTGGAGGCTGATTGGGTCCTGTAGGTGAAGAGCTTCTACCTGGGTGACAATCCACATTGTTACCTTCGGGAGACTTTGTCCTTTGGGTTTTGGAGGCGTGTTGGACAACTTCTGAAGACTCTTCAGGACACAATGCTCTGTGGGGTGGCTCCCCGTTGGATATAAGTGCATTTTTCTCTGTGTATTTGAGTGTATGTTGAGCGCTGTACAACCCCCTAAGCTCTCCTCTGGATGGACTTCTAAGGTTCAGGTTGGCCCGCTTTGCTTCATGTTTCGCATCGTTGGAGAGGTTTAATGGGCTCGCCCTGTCTTTTCTCTGAATGGTCGGCGTACAGAACTCTTGGGGCACCATTCCCCCCACCACTCTCTGGACTTCTAGATCTGTGTCAGGAGTGCTTCGATGGGTCATCAAAGTGACCTCTGTCCTTTGTGGCGCATGTCCTGAGTAAGCATCGCAATCCATGTGACCTTCGCCCTTTCCCCTCCCAACATCTACCCCCGTGTCGTGATGAATGTATTGGTCCACAGCCTGGCTACCCATTCGGCCGGAAGCAGAGCCAGGCCGTCTTTGGGCGCCATTGCTAGGTGCGATTAATGCTTCTTTGTGATTTGGGGATGCTGGATTAGGATCTGGGTTGGGGGGGCAGGCCAGGACCATCTCATGAACAGGATAACCTGCAGGTAGCTGGGAAGAATGCTGATAAAATATGGGAACCCTTCCCTTTGTAACGTCAACAGGTACCACGCCCATGAGCACGGGGGACGATTGTGCCGAATTCACTTTGCTGTAAGAGTGTGGAGATGGAGCCTGTGGAGGAGGGGTGACGCCCTCAGGCAAGATGGAGTTATATGGCACGTAATGCGGGACATGAGTAGCAGCCAAGGTAGAAGGAGGAGAAATCACAGCTCGCTGAAGAAAGCCTGGAGGAACAGCATAGGGTACGGCGTATGGTGACCCAAGGAACTGTACAGACGTGTGGGAAATCGGAGTATAATGAATGGGTGGGTAGTTGATTCCAGGGTGCTGAATTAATGGCGATGCTACATTAAAGGAAGGAGGAATGGAGCCCACGTTGACCACGGGGTGAAGACCTGACGGGGAGAAGGTGGTAGACGGGACAGCAAGTTTGTAGAGATTTCCATACTGGTCCACAGTGACGGCTTCGGCCCCTTCTCCGGCTACTTCATAGCTGATGCCGGGTCCTTGCCCTGCTGCCACCAGTACTCCTCTAGGCCAACTGGTAGGCGTCTCATTGGCTGGACTGCCAGAGGAGGAGGAGTTATCCACCTTAGGCGGCTCCTCTATAATCAGAGCGCTCTGGGCCAGATCGCGTTTCTTTGGAGGAAGACATTCCTGGCTGCGCTCGTGTGCAGGCTTCATGGTTCTTCCTGCGGTCACTGGAGCATCTAGGATTTTCCAACAGCTTCATGGGTGTCTGGCAGCAACGGTTGGCGATGACACCACGTGTATCCTGTGGGCATCTTGTCAGTCTACCAACTGCAGATACAAAAAGACAAACAGATTACTCAGACTGGTAGAACATGAGGACATGGAGTAATGACAGAATAAAAATGACACTGCAATGACAAGTAGAGGGGGAACAATACATTCTACTGACAAACCAACTTCCAGCCACTTAAAGCAGACCTGAACTCAGAACTTCCTCTCTGCTGTAAAAGATAAGCAACAGCAGATAACCTTTAAACAATGTGTATTTTCCACTTGTTTACTAATTAACTCTGCCATTGAATTCCTTGGGAGGAGAAGGATTTGCTGTCATTATTTACAACTATGAAGTGATGTTATCAGGTCAGAGATAAACAGTTATCTAAGATTTTGTAGGGAGGAGAGTGCAGAGACTTATTAGGGACAGCAAGTGGTTAATGCTGGTTACTGTAGCAGCGTTTGCGCTACTCGAGTACTGCGGGTGGAACTAATAGCGTAACTTGCTGTACCTGCCGCCAGTAGTAACGGTAATATTGCCATGAGCTGATTGTGTATGCCAATATTACTGCACTTTTGTGCATCAGGCCCTATATCAGGCATGGGCAAACTTGGCCCTCCAGCTGTTAAGGAACTACAAGTCCCACAATGCACTTCAGGAGTCTGACAGCCACAGTCATGACTCATAAAGGCAAATGCATTGTGGGACTTGTAGTTCCGTAACAGCTGGAGGGCCGAGTTTGCCCATGCCTGGCCTATATCATTCATCTCTAATGACAAGTCCTTCATAGATCAAGAGAGTGGTTAACCAGTAAAAAACTTAAAGGACAACTGAAATGAGAGGGATATGAAGGCTGCCATATTTATTTCCTTTTAAACAATACCAGTTGCCTGGCAGTCCTGCTGATACCTTTAATACTTTTAGCCATGGACCCTGAACAAGCATGCAACACATCAGGAGTTTCTGACATTATTGTCAGAACTGACAAGATTAGCTGCATGCTGGTTTCTGGTGTTATTCAGACACTACTGCAGCCAAAAAGATCAGCAAGGGTGCCAGGCAACTGGAATTGTTTAATAGGAAATAAATATGGCAGCATCCATATTTTTCTTACTACAGAAGTCATTTAAGTGATTTTCCACTTTTTTTGATAAAAAAATAAAAAAAAAAAATCTTCAGCTCAGATCTCTATGGTACAGGTGACTTTGCAAACATTCTGGATTTTTTATTTTGTGTGTGCAGACGGCAGAAGATTAACCTCTTGAGGACCGCAGTGCTAAACCCCCCTAGTGACCAGGCCATTTTTAGTAAAATAGGCCACTGCAGCTTTAAGGCTAAGCTGCAGGGCTGCACAACATAGCACACAAGTGATTCCCCCCCCCCCCTCTTTCTCCCCACCAACAGAGCTCTCTGTTGGTGGGGTCTGATCGCTCCCCCATGTTTATTTATTTTTTTAATAAATATTATTGTTACTTTTTTTTTTTTTTTTTTAAACTGTTTCTTTAAAAATCTTCCCTCCCTCCCCACAGCCAGCCAATTATGGCGATCGGCTGTCATAGGCTTCTGCCTATGACAGCCGATCGCTCTCTAGTCCCCAGTACAGCGCTGCTGCCGATCGCAGCGCTGTACATGGAAATAGACGGCGATCACGCCGTCTAACAGTCTCCCAAGTGGCAACAGCCGCTCGGAGACTGAAGGCGAGGCGGAGCTCCGCCCCCCAAGCAGGAGATGCGCGCGCAGCCTGCGCGCGATCTTCTGCAAAACAGAGCCCCAGGACTTTACGCCAATCGGCGTTAGGCGGTCCTGGGGCTGCGGCCACGCCCATCGGCGTGACGTGGTCGGGAAGAGGTTAAAAACAGCCGAGTGTTTTGCTTTGGTGTTTATTACTGCTGCAGAGTTGCAATGGTTCCTGCTTTGCACAGGAAAAGAAGAAGTTAAAGGGGAGGAGGTATTACCAAAATGAACTAATTTTAAAGGGAACCTAAACTGAGAAGCATCTGGATTTTTCCTTTTAAAATAACAGTTGCCTGACTTTCCTGCTGATCCTGTGTGTCTAATACTTTTAGCCACAGCCCCTGAACAAGCATGCAGATCAATTGCTCTGACTGAAGTCAGACTGGATTAGCTGCATGCTTGTTTCAGGTGTGCGATTCAGCCACTACTGCAGCCTAAGAGATCAGCAGGACTGACAAGCAAATGGTATTGTTTAAAAGGAAACATCCATATCCCTCTCAGTTTAGGTTCCCTTCAAGCTTTAAAAAGCTGTGTCTCCTATGTTTAGGAGAACTCAAGGAGAAGAATGCGATTTGTTAGTTCAGCTGAAAGATTTGCAAAGCTCTGATTTGCTGTGACCACATCCTGCTTTAGCACATGATGACTTGCATATCTATCACCTGACCAAACTGATCACATGCTCCTCCAGGAGTTCCCCCTAGACATGACCATCCATATCAGGTGCACTTCTCTCTTCCACAATCCTCCTCTTTCGTGTCATTAAGTGGACCCAAATTAAAAATACAAGATTTCAGAAATAAAATCTATTTTCTAAATTATAATAATAAATAGCAGCCCTTTTTCAGCTGCATAGTGACAAATATAAAATATTTTACATTTATTGGAGGAACCCCTCCCTTCCTTTCATATTGCCAGGACAGAATCCGGCAGACTGATGGAGTAGATGGTGTCCGGCAATGGAGGAATTGCTAATGGCTGCCACCTGTATAACCCTAGTTATGAAAAGAGAAGGGTGAAAAGCATGCACTGAAATGCTCATAGGTTTGACGAAGTGTTTATCTTCGTATGTGTCAGAGTGCTGCAACTAAATATTTTGAATTAAAAAAAATGTTTGGTTTGGGTCCGCTTTAGAAGAGTAAGCCAAGCAGCTCGGGTGACCCTGAACCACTAGGAAAGTGTAAGGAACTAAAAGCCTTCCTAGTAGAGAAAAAAAAAAATGCTCAGTGCAGTTTACCTTCTTAAAACAGAAGGCATATGCAATAATTCAGCTTTAAGTGGACAACTGTGGTTACCCACAATGCATCACTCCTGAATATGCAAATGATCTCTTTATGCCCCAGAAGCCAGTCTTGCATCCAGAACCGATGGTTTATAGCAAGCCTATAGCTTATACATATTACAGAGCCACACCAATCCAACCTGCAGACAGCCTGTTTTGGACTTTTGGTACTCACCAGTGCATGGCAGGGATTGATGCGGCTCTATGGGATAGGGCTTGGACCAGTACAGCAGAATACCCAAGCAGCTCACGATTTTAATATTTTAATGCCGATATGCCTTTTCAGATTAAAAGTTAATCAGCAAATCTTTAGGTCCTCCATTCTGTAAATGGTGAACGTTACACAGCATTTATCATGATCACAAGGTAAATCCCAGTATTGAGCCTTGACCCAGAGGCGGTAGCGGGACTGACAAATAATGATGGTGGAATATCTCGCGCTTGCACCATGTGACTGGAGTCTGCAGGCACTAGTTGGCTCCAGTGACATCCCAGCACTGCACTCCTGAGTCATGTGACTCCTGCACCGCCATACTGACTCGCTTAGACTGGAACAAAGAGAGGGAAAGTGCTCCAGCTGACGGTGCTGCCATGCAGGCTATAAATATGAACACGTAGTGTGTGAAACATGGGCATTGTTCATAAATCAGCTGTAACACGAATATGTCTGGTCACCATGGCAACTGGTATCTGCCCAATACTGACGCTGAACTGAGCATGTGCTTGAAGCGGAAGAGCAAAACCTAAGTTCTCTGCATGAAAAGAAGAGTCAGTGTAGTGTAGCGTACAGTATGTGACAAACAACAGCCCACTCTCCAGAGGGAATCCAATAAACAAAAGCTGCTGATCATTTAAAGTCAAAAAACAGGTTGCGCTGGGATTGTATAATCCTGTGTATTAATACCAGTATATTAATATGTATCTGAAATCAAAACATATATCACTATTAGGTTCATAAAAATGTATTTTATTTCAAGTGAGACCTTATTTCATAAGCATAATGTACAACCTCTAGGCAACATATAATTCACAATATAAAACATATGTATATCAAATGCCCAATTGTCAAAAATATCACATAGTACTTCCACATACGTTCTATCACTCGTACTCCGACCATCCAATGTGTGCAAAAAATATATATTTTTTAAAAAAGGATAAAAAAAAATTTGGTACCAAATTTGATCAAGTAAGAAAAAAAGAAAAAAAAAAAGTCTCTATATGTAGAAAGTTACTTGTTTTTGACTGTATAAAAGCTCTGACCTGTTGACTGAATCAACACCCGGTATCCAACTGGGAGCGTGAGTACATACGAGGCTACAAACATAGAACGCTGGTATGTGAAACTTCTAATTGCGGAGATAATTTCTAGATAAATTCATTAGAGGTCCTATCACGATAGCTATTACGCTTTAGTACAATAGAACCAATAATTTTGAACAACTCCGAATAAGAACTGTACCTCTACTCTTACAACTGATACAAGGAAACATTAGTCTACTTACCGGAATAAACCAGCAGGAACTTTTATACAGTCAAAAACAAGTAACTATAGATAGATAGATAGGAGAGACTTTTTTTCTTTTTTTCTTACTTGATCAAATTTGGTAACAACATTATTTTATCCTTTTTTTTTAAAAAAAAATATATTTTTTGCACACATTGGATGGTCTGAGTACGAGTGAGAGAACGTATGTGGAAGTACTATGTGATATTTTTGACAATTGGGCATTTGATTATATAATATATATATATATATATATATATATATATATATATATATATATATACCGTATATACTCGCAAGCAAGCCGAATTTTTGACCCCCCAAAAGTGGGCCAAAAGTTGGGGGGTCGGCTTGCTTGCGAGTCATGTGTGGGTGGGTGGATAGGTGCTGTCCCTCCCCGCTCCCCCTGCGGCCGCCGCTGCTGCTATTACCTCAGGCGGCGCCGCTGCCTCTATCCCCGTCCTCCTCCGGTAACTCATTCACACAGCAGCGCGCCCCCCGCTGCTGTGATGACGCAGGAAACCATAGAGAGCGGTTCCCATAGTAACGGCATCACGCTACAGGAAGCCGCTCTCTATGGTTTCCTCGTCATCACAGCAGCGAGAGGCGCGCTGCTGTGAATGAGTTACTACCGGAGGAGGACGGGGATAGAGGAAGCGGCGCCGCCTGAGGTAATAGCAGCAGCGGCGGCCGCAGGGGGAGCGGGGAGGGACAGCACCTACCCACCCATACTGGGGCATTATGCTAGCTATATGGGGCACTATACTAGCTATAATGGGGCACTATACTAGCTATACTGGGGGCACTATACTAGCTATACTGGGGGCACTATACTAGCTATACTGGGGGCACTATACTAGCTATACTGGGGGCACTATACTAGCTATACTGGGGGCACTATACTAGCTATACTGGGGGCACTATACTAGCTATACTGGGGGCACTATACTAGCTATAATGGGGCACTATACTAGCTATAATGGGGCACTATACTAGCTATACTGGGGGCACTATACTAGCTATACTGGGGGCACTATACTAGCTATACTGGGGGCACTATACTAGCTATACTGGGGGCACTATACTAGCTATACTGGGGGCACTATACTAGCTATACTGGGGGCACTATACTAGCTATACTGGGGGCACTATACTAGCTATACTGGGGGCACTATACTAACTATACTGAGCACTATACTAGCTAAACTGGGGCACTTCACTAGCTATACTGAGCACTATACTAGCTATACTGAGCACTATACTAGCTATACTGAGCACTATACTAGCTATACTGAGCACTATACTAGCTATACTGGGGCATTTTACTAGCTATACTGAGTACTACCTACCTATACTGAGCACTATACTAGCTAAACTGGGGCACTTCACTAGCTATAATGAGCACTATACTAGCTATACTGAGCACTATACTAGCTATAATGAGCACTATACTAGCTATACTGGGGCATTTTACTTGCTATACTGAGCACTACCTACCTATACTGGGCACTATACTAGCTATACTGGGACATACTGGGGGGATCACGCGGCCAGCGTTTCCTACCCCGGCTTACATGAGGGTCAATCATTTTTTCCTGTTTTTTGGGGTAAAAGTGGGGGGGTCGGCTTACATGCGGGTCGGCTTGCTTGCGAGTATATACGGTATATATATATATATATGTTTTATATTGTGAATGATATGTTGCCTAGAGGTTGTACATTATGCTTATGAAATAAGAGGTCTCATTTGAAATAAAATACATTTTCATGAACCTATTAGTGATATATGTTCTGATCTCAGATACATATTAATATACTGGTATTAATACACAGGATTATACAATCCCAGCGCAACCTGTTTTTTGACTTTAACTGTTTAATCTCTCATGTGTGGCGAAGTGGGAGCCCACATTTAATTGGTTAGCAGCGGGTGAAACTGATATCATATAGGGAACCCATATAAGTGCCCTCCAACTCTTTTCAGCTGCTGATCATTTACCCATAGAGCCAATAAACCACATTCTGTGGAGATGTGCTTTCATCTATATACTGATACAGACCCAGAAACACTTTTCCTATACAGAGGAAACTGCATATCCAGAAAGAAGGGATATCAATGCATGCAAAACCAACATTAGGGTCTGTTTCCACTACACGCAGATTGGATGCAGAAAAACTGACTCCAATGAATGCCTATGGGCCTGTTTCCACTAAATGCGATTTTTCTGATGCAGATTTTCCCATAGGCATTCATTGGAGTCAGTTTTTCTGCATCCAATCTGTGTGTAGTGGAAACAGGCCCTTAATATTGAGGTGAGGCAACTGCACTAGTTTTCCACTAAGCAGAAGCAAAGATCAGGGTGTTACCCCAGTTACAAGCTGGAAAGATTGTCAGACCCGTAACAAGCCTATGGGAAATTATCCAGCAAATTAAAGTGTACCTGAGGAGACATGATGATGAGGTAAACGTGTAGGTCAGTGCAAAACTTAATACAAAAATTAATAACCTGTGAGGAAGCGTGGAAGAGCCGCCGCCATGAGCCAGCGGTCGGCGGCTCTTCCCGCGTGCAGTGCCCGCTCACACGGGGAGGCAGCCGCCTCCTCCCAGCGTGAGGCGGCTGTCCCCGTGGAGAGGCGGACGGAACGCGAAGAAGCCGCCGCGTTAGACGCGGCGGCTGGTGCACATCTCTCCGCTGCACCACAGAGCAGGGCTGGGACTCGTAGTCCCTCAGTGTTTAGAGTGACGCGCGCGCGCGCACTCAAGGAAGATTTATGATGGTCTGAGGGGAGTCAGCTGACCAGGCTGGTCAGCTGACCCTGATTCCGCTCCCCATTGGTCCAGCAATCAGGGAGGTGCTGGGGGTCACGATTGAGTATATATACTGCCGGCAGTTCACTTCTCTGGTGTCTGGCGTTGCGTTCACATACGTGGGAGCACCCAGATCCGTTAGTCAGATCCGTTAGTGTGCCGGGACCAGCTGGAGCTGTAATCCTACACTAAAGCTAGATTTGTTGATAGCTTAAAGTACTAGTTTGATTGTGATTATTTGTTATGACTTCTTGCCTGCCTTGACTACTCTTCTGAACTTTGATCTTGTACCTCGTTATTTCTGATACACCGTTGCCGAACCCCGGCTCGCTCCTAGACTCTGTTTCTGCCTCCTGATTCTGTACCCCGATATATCTGATACCCCGTTGCCGAACCCTGCCTGTACTTTGACTCCGCCTCTGCCTCTCGATCTTGTACTTTATCTGTCTGTGTGTGTACGACCTGGCTTGTCCGACCTCGAGAACCGACCTCATCATTGGAGGAGGTTCTTCGTTCTGTTGGTAACCCTTCCGCCTGAGGGTGACTTTCAGAAGATACTTCCTGCTTGCAGTCTGACTCCTCCCGTCTTGGAGAGCTCAGGGTTGCGGAAGTAATCTGTACAGTACGTCTTACTGTACTGAGGCCTAGTCCTCTAAGTGTTACTGTTACACCTAAACACTACACTCTACTCCGGTGAACAGAGGTTAGCTGGTATATTGGATTATCGGTGATACTGCAGATCACATATAATCTGGTATACGTCTGTATTCCCCGTGACGCTGCAGGTCACCGGTAATCAGATCTCTCTGTGCTTCACCGAGCGTTACAGAACGCCAGACCAAAAATACTGATGGAACGCACTGATCCTCTGACTGCGCTTGCCACTTCGGTGGATAGCATTCATCAAGCATTAGGCCAGCACAAAGCCTTAATTGATGCTTTATCAGGCTCTGTGAGAACCCTCCAGACATCAGTTGATTCAGTGCGATCCCCTCCTAGTGACGACATCCGCATGCCTGTCCCTGATAAATTTTCCGGCCACAAGTCTGACTTCCGGAATTTCAGGAGTAGAGTGTTGTCATATTTTGAATTAAGGCCCCGATCCTCGGGGACTGAGACCCAACGGGTCATTTTCATTAAAACTTTGTTGACTGGAGACTCCCAGTCGTGGGCTTACAACCTGCCCACTACCGATATTGCTTTGACCTCAGTGGAGGAATTTTTTAAGGCCATGGCCATAATCTACGACGACCCTGACCTTGCCGCATCCTCAGAGCGGAAGCTCAAACTCTTACGGCAAGGCAGAGGGTCAGTCGAGGATTATGCGGCAGAGTTCCGTAGGTGGTCAGTCACCTCAAGATTTGATAATTTTGCCCTCATGGACTACTTCCTGTCTGGGTTGTCGGAAGAGGTTTCCGATCTAATGTTGACGGTACCCGAGCCCAAGACAGTTGATGAGGCCATATCATCGGCCATTCGAGTGGACCGCAGGTTGCGCCATCAGAGGCAGGCTAGAGGCAGTCACCGTGTCAGGGTGACATCGTACGCGGCACCGTCCGCTACACCTCTAGTAACACCTTCTCCGCCTGTCTCACCCTCCCCGGCTTTACCGCCGCCCGAACCAATGCAGATTGGTCGGTCGAGACTGACCCAGGTGGAGCGAAGGCGGAGAATGACAGAACAGCTGTGCCTGTACTGTGCAGCAGCAGGGCATAGGGTACGAAACTGCCCTAACAGGTCGGGAAACGAGTTTGCCTAGGAGTAGTGGGGGGTGACACCCTAGGTACACAAATTGCACCCCTTAAGGAAAAGAAATTTTTGCTCCCTTGTACGGTTACATGGGAAAATAAGTCTATGGCCACTGAGGCATTTATTGACTCAGGCTCAGCGGCCAATTTTATGAATTTTGAGTTCGCACAAGAGTTGGGTATTCCCCTCACCCCTGTGAGTCCCCCCATTCAGGTCACGGCAGTAGACGATTCCCCGCTACAACGGAATCATGCACTGTCTCAGACTCCGGAGGTGAAGGTCACCATCGGGGTACTACATGGGGAACAATTATCATTTTTTGTATTGCACATGTCAACCTCCACTATCATCCTAGGCATGCCATGGTTGCAACTCCACTCACCTCAAATAGACTGGGCCACAGGTCAGCTAACCACTTGGTCACCTCGTTGTTTTCAACAGTGTTTGGGAAAATTGACCCTGGGACAAACCAAAGTTCAGGTAGAAGGGGTACCCGACCAGTACTCCGAGTATTCCGACGTGTTCTGTCCCAAAGCAGCAGACAAGTTGCCCCCACATCGCCCTTTCGATTGTCCCATTGACCTCCGTTCGGGATGTGTACCTCCCCGGGGTCATTTGTACAATCTGTCGGGACCCGAAAAGGTAGCCATGCAGGATTATATCCGTGAAAACTTGGACAAAGGTTTCATTCGGCCGTCCCGGTCACCTGCTGGAGCTGGTTTCTTTTTTGTTAAGAAAAAAGACGGAGGCCTGCGACCCTGCATCGATTATCGCGGCCTTAACAAGATTACAGTCAAAAATCGCTATCCCTTGCCACTGATAGACGATTTATTCACACAAATTACAGACGCTAAAATCTTTTCTAAATTAGATTTGCGGGGCGCGTATAACCTGATACGCATAAGAAAGGGCGATGAGTGGAAGACGGCCTTTAATACACCAGACGGGCATTATGAGTACCTGGTGATGCCCTTCGGGCTGTGTAATGCCCCGGCCGTCTTTCAGGAACTCATTAACGAGGTATTCAGAGAGGTGTTGGGGAAGTTTGTTTTGGTCTATCTTGATGATATTCTCATCTTCTCCAACAACCTCTCTGAACATAGAGACCATGTGAGGTTTGTTTTGAATCTGTTAAGGCAGAACTCTTTATATGCAAAACTTGAAAAATGCATCTTTGAAGTAACATCTGTCGCCTTCTTGGGGTATATAATTTCCACCACAGGCCTGTCGATGGATCCTGCCAAGGTCTCGGCTGTGCTGGAGTGGCCACAGCCGGTGGGGTTGAAATCTCTTCAGCGCTTTCTTGGCTTTGCCAATTATTATAGACGATTTATAAAGGGGTACTCCACGGTCATTTCTCCCCTTACGAGTCTCACCAAGAAAGGGGCAGATACAACTCACTGGTCTCCTGAGGCTTTACATGCTTTTTCCACTCTGAAGGGCCTATTCTGTTCAGCACCCATCCTCAGACATGTGGATACATCCTTCCCGTTCATTGTGGAGGTGGATGCTTCGGAGGTAGGGGTGGGGGCTGTGCTGTCTCAGCGGTCAGGCTTGCAGGGTAGAATGCACCCATGCGCTTACTTCTCTCGCAGGTTTTCCCCTGCAGAGAGGAATTATGATATTGGTAATAGGGAGCTCCTAGCCATCAAATTAGCTTTCGAGGAATGGCGACACTGGTTAGAAGGAGCTGAGCATACCATCACGGTTTACACCGATCATAAGAACTTAGAATACATCGAGGGGGCTAAGAGATTGAGCCCTCGTCAGGCTCGATGGTCGCTATTCTTCTCCAGGTTCACGTTTATCATTACATACACCCCGGGAAGCAAGAATGTTAAGGCAGATGCCTTGTCCAGATGCTTTGAGTCAGAGACAGCACAGCCCTCCGTTCCAGAGACCATTATTCCTCAGAGGTTGATACTGGCAGCCACTGGAACCTGGGAGGATTGGGCGGAGACGCTGATTCCCTTTCAACAGGACATCCCGGAAGGGAAGCCCGCAGGGGTTCTGTTCGTTCCTCTGCCGTTTCGCCTTCAGGTTCTAGAGATGTTCCATACACATAAGAATGCGGGACATCCTGGGGCATCCAGAACACAGGATTTAGTAGCCAGATGCGCCTGGTGGCCTTCCTTGGCAGCAGATTGCAAGGAATATGTGAAGGAGTGTGTGACATGTGCCAGGAGTAAACCCTCCCGACTGGCACCTGTCGGTACCTTGCAGTCATTGCCCACCCCGACTGAACCGTGGACCCACCTGTCCATGGATTTTGTGGGCGAGCTTCCCAGATCTGAGGGGATGACGGTCATTTGGGTCGTGGTCGACCGATTTAGCAAGATGGCCCATTTTGTACCTTTGAAAGGACTCCCCTCCGCTCGAGAACTGGCCGAGTTGTTTATCACGCATGTTTTTCGTTTGCACGGTATTCCCGAAGACATAGTCTCAGACAGGGGAGTCCAATTCGTCTCACGTTTTTGGAAAGCTTTTTGCCAGCTCATGGACATAAAATTGTCTTTCTCGTCTGGCTATCACCCACAGACCAACGGCCAGACTGAGAGAATAAATCAATCGTTAGAACAGTTCTTAAGGTGTTATGTAGCTGAAGCACAGGACGATTGGGTCAGATTTCTGCCGTTTGCAGAATTTGCCCAAAATAATTTAAAAAACTCGTCCTCCGGTTTTTCTCCTTTTCAAGTAGTGACGGGAAGATCACCCAAATTTTCCCCATTGCCTATAGCTTCCACTCCATTCCCAGCCCTGGAGGTCTGGCAAAGGTCATTCAAGGACCTGTGGGGGACAGTAAGAAATAACCTGGAGAAGGCTTTTTTGAGTCAGAAGGGTCAAGCCGACAAGAGACGGTCGGTGGAGTGGAGATTCCGACCAGGAGACCCGGTCTGGGTGTCCACACGTCACTTGGCCCTAAAACAACCTTCTAGTAAGCTTGGTCCCAGGTTTGTGGGTCCATTCCCAATAACCAAAAAGATCAACAATGTCACTTATACTGTCGAACTTCCCACTAGCATGCGGGGGGTAAGGTCTTTCCATGTTTCCCTTCTTAAACCAGCGGTCCAGGTGGGTCCCACTCCTCCCCCTCCTGTGTTGGTAGATGCCCAACCTGAATACGAGGTGGAGAAGATAATTGATTCACGTACTGTGCAGAACTCGGTGCAGTATCTCGTACACTGGAAAGGGTATGGCATTGAGGAGAGGCAATGGGTACCTGGGAACCGCATGCATGCGGACGAGTTAAGGAGGGAGTTTCATGCCTTACATCCCGAGAAACCTGGTGGGAGCTGTCCGGAGTCCACTCCTTGGGGGGGGGGGGTACTGTGAGGAAGCGTGGAAGAGCCGCCGCCATGAGCCAGCGGTCGGCGGCTCTTCCCGCGTGCAGTGCCCGCTCACACGGGGAGGCAGCCGCCTCCTCCCAGCGTGAGGCGGCTGTCCCCGTGGAGAGGCGGACGGAACGCGAAGAAGCCGCCGCGTTAGACGCGGCGGCTGGTGCACATCTCTCCGCTGCACCACAGAGCAGGGCTGGGACTCGTAGTCCCTCAGTGTTTAGAGTGACGCGCGCGCGCGCGCGCACTCAAGGAAGATTTATGATGGTCTGAGGGGAGTCAGCTGACCAGGCTGGTCAGCTGACCCTGATTCCGCTCCCCATTGGTCCAGCAATCAGGGAGGTGCTGGGGGTCACGATTGAGTATATATACTGCCGGCAGTTCACTTCTCTGGTGTCTGGCGTTGCGTTCACATACGTGGGAGCACCCAGATCCGTTAGTCAGATCCGTTAGTGTGCCGGGACCAGCTGGAGCTGTAATCCTACACTAAAGCTAGATTTGTTGATAGCTTAAAGTACTAGTTTGATTGTGATTATTTGTTATGACTTCTTGCCTGCCTTGACTACTCTTCTGAACTTTGATCTTGTACCTCGTTATTTCTGATACACCGTTGCCGAACCCCGGCTCGCTCCTAGACTCTGTTTCTGCCTCCTGATTCTGTACCCCGATATATCTGATACCCCGTTGCCGAACCCTGCCTGTACTTTGACTCCGCCTCTGCCTCTCGATCTTGTACTTTATCTGTCTGTGTGTGTACGACCTGGCTTGTCCGACCTCGAGAACCGACCTCATCATTGGAGGAGGTTCTTCGTTCTGTTGGTAACCCTTCCGCCTGAGGGTGACTTTCAGAAGATACTTCCTGCTTGCAGTCTGACTCCTCCCGTCTTGGAGAGCTCAGGGTTGCGGAAGTAATCTGTACAGTACGTCTTACTGTACTGAGGCCTAGTCCTCTAAGTGTTACTGTTACACCTAAACACTACACTCTACTCCGGTGAACAGAGGTTAGCTGGTATATTGGATTATCGGTGATACTGCAGATCACATATAATCTGGTATACGTCTGTATTCCCCGTGACGCTGCAGGTCACCGGTAATCAGATCTCTCTGTGCTTCACCGAGCGTTACATAACCAGGCTGTGTTACTTTGTTTATTTGGCTGCCTGAAAGAGTTAATTTCTTAGCATGGAAGTGACAGCTTCTGCCTAGTGGGTACCTTGTCAGGAATATAGTAAACATCACTGATCAGAAAATTACAGACATAAAAGTTTTCTTGGGAGAATACAACATCTGCTGGCAGGGGAGCGATAGGACAAGGTCAATAGTTCAATGTATTTTCACTCTGGAACACTTAATAGGCTGCCACTGATTAGAGACATTAAAACATTCAACCTACATGGTAAAATGTTTAAATATAAAATAAAACCACGGGATACTTAAGTCATTTTTAGGCATAAGAGGATAAATATAATGGTTTATCTCATCAGTTCATTTTCACTTTGAGTTCACTTTAAGGAGCATCTACTGCAGTATATGCAATAAAGTTCCACAGCTGAAGATCTGACATTCACAGAAAAGGCAGAAGAGCAATGGCCATCACTGCCCTGCCTTCTTCCACCATGATCCAGTAAGACCACAGGAGAGGCCATATTAACAACCTTTCTGCAGTTACTGGCCAAGGCAGTATTACAGGGACAAGCCAGCCAAGCACACCTGGGGATCACTATACCCAACAAGACTTCCCAGCCCAGGGCAGTATTACAGGGACAAGCCTGGGGATCACTATACCCAACAAGACTACCCAGCCCAGGGCAGTATTACAGGGACAAGCCTGGGGATCACTATACCCAACAAGACTACCCAGCCCAGGGCAGTATTACAGGGACAAGCCTGGGGATCACTATACCCAACAAGACTACCCAGCCCAGGGCAGTATTACAGGGACAAGCCTGGGGATCACTATGCCCAACAAGACTACCCAGCCCAGGGCAGTATTACAGGGACATGCCAGCCAAGTACACCTGGGGATCACTATACCCAACAAGACTACCCAGCCCAGGGCAGTATTACAGGGACAAGCCTGGGGATCACTATACCCAACAAGACTACCCAGCCCAGGGCAGTATTACAGGGACAAGCCTGGGGATCACTGTACCCAACAAGACTACCCAGCCCAGGGCAGTATTACAGGGACAAGCATGGGGATCACTATACCCAACAAGACTACCCAGCCCAGGGCAGTATTACAGGGACAAGCCAGCCAAGCACACCTGGGGATCACTAAATCCAACAAGACTACCCAGCCCAGGGCTGTATTACAGGGACAAGTCAGCCAAGCACACCTGGGGATCACGAAAACCCTACAAGGCCACTAAGCCCAGGGCTGTATTACAGTGACAAGACAGCCAAGTACACCTGGGGATAATGATACCCTGCAAAGCCACCAAGCACAAGGCTGTATTACAGGAACAAGCCAGCATTGCAAACCTGGCAATCACTATACCCTGCAAGACCACCAAGCCCAGTGCTCTATTACCAGGACAAGCCAGCCATGCACACCTGGGGATCAATACACTTTACAAGACCACCCCCAGCCTACCACCACCTCCCATAACACAATGCAAGAGCCCCAGCAACTAACACCAAGGTATACACACTGCACTATTGTAGGTTCTGATATGCCAGTTATCATACAGCAAGATCACCAGCTGAGGGTTGTGCAGTTATACAAGTATTGGCAGGTATTAAAGTGTCTGATCTACTCAACTAACTAGAATGTAATAGATTGGTGAAGTGTTTGTATATTTTCTTCACATTCTGCAGCATCTCCTCACATAATTCTTTGTAAGAAATACAAAATAATTCCAACCTGCATGCAAACTGTATGTACGTTAAAGCTGAGCCAATCAAAACAGACAGGAAGTGCATTTGAGTGGCAAAAATAGAAGCTGCATACAATTTGCATCAAATCTGTAGGCAAGCCAGAATTACTAGCTCTCACTATTTTTAGTGATCTGTTGGTGTGTGCTGGGATCAGAGGAGAACCATAAGTTGAAGCTATAATTGCATGTAGCATAAAAAAAATGACACCCAGCCATGTTACAGATAGGAGGACTGGTGTTTGGAGGAGCTGGCATTGTGGGTGGTGGCCAGTGGGAAATAAGGAGAAATGTGAGAAACTGGCTGGATTTTGATTTGAATGCTGTATGATCTGGAATTAGTGGTTTGTGAAAACAGATATACACCTCCTAATAACTATGACTGTAGGAACATAAGCGTATGTCAATACAGGCGGCAGAGTGTTGATTTATTGAAAGTAAACTTGAGGACGCTTGACTGTTTTCAGTGCGGGGGAGGCTGGCCCCGGCTAGGAGAAGGAGGCTGGCCCTGTCCCCGGCTAGGAGAGGGAGGCTGGCCCTGCCCCCGGCTAGGAGAGGGAGGCTGGCCCTGCCCCCGGCTAGGAGAGGGAGGCTGGCCCTGCCCCCGGCTAGGAGAGGGAGGCTGGCCCTGCCCCCGGCTAGGAGAGGGAGGCTGGCCCTGCCCCCGGCTAGGAGAGGGAGGCTGGCCCTGCCCCCGGCTAGGAGAGGGAGGCTGGCCCTGCCCCCGGCTAGGAGAGGGAGGCTGGCCCTGCCCCCGGCTAGGAGGGGGAGGCTGGCCCTGCCCCCGGCTAGGAGGGGGAGGCTGGCCCTGCCCCCGGCTAGGAGGGGGAGGCTGGCCCTGCCCCCGGCTAGGAGAGGGAGGCTGGCCCTGTCCCCGGCTAGGAGGGGGAGGCTGGCCCTGCCCCCGGCTAGGAGGGGGAGGCTGGCCCTGCCCCCGGCTAGGAGGGGGAGGCTGGCCCTGCCCCCGGCTAGGAGGGGGAGGCTGGCCCTGTCCCCGGCTAGGAGGGGGAGGCTGGCCCTGCCCCCGGCTAGGAGGGGGAGGCTGGCCCTGCCCCCGGCTAGGAGGGGGAGGCTGGCCCTGCCCCCGGCTAGGAGGGGGAGGCTGGCCCTGTCCCCGGCTAGGAGGGGGAGGCTGGCCCTGTCCCCGGCTAGGAGGGGGAGGCTGGCCCTGTCCCCGGCTAGGAGGGGGAGGCTGGCCCTGTCCCCGGCTAGGAGGGGGAGGCTGGCCCTGTCCCCGGCTAGGAGGGGGAGGCTGGCCCTGTCCCCGGCTAGGAGGGGGAGGCTGGCCCTGTCCCCGGCTAGGAGGGGGAGGCTGGCCCTGTCCCCGGCTAGGAGGGGGAGGCTGGCCCTGTCCCCGGCTAGGAGGGGGAGGCTGGCCCTGTCCCCGGCTAGGAGGGGGAGGCTGGCCCTGTCCCCGGCTAGGAGGGGGAGCCTGGCCCTGTCCCCGGCTAGGAGGGGGAGGCTGGCCCTGTCCCCGGCTAGGAGGGGGAGGCTGGCCCTGTCCCCGGCTAGGAGGGGGAGGCTGGCCCTGTCCCCGGCTAGGAGGGGGAGGCTGGCCCTGTCCCCGGCTAGGAGGGGGAGGCTGGCCCTGTCCCCGGCTAGGAGGGGGAGGCTGGCCCTGTCCCCGGCTAGGAGGGGGAGGCTGGCCCTGTCCCCGGCTAGGAGGGGGAGGCTGGCCCTGTCCCCGGCTAGGAGGGGGAGGCTGGCCCTGTCCCCGGCTAGGAGGTGGAGGCTGGCCCTGTCCCCGGCTAGGAGGGGGAGGCTGGCCCTGTCCCCGGCTAGGAGAGGGAGGCTGGCCCTGTCCCCGGCTAGGAGAGGGAGGCTGGCCCTGTCCCCGGCTAGGAGAGAGAGGCTGGCCCTGTCTCTGGTAGTGACGGGTACACTTTTTCTTATCCTGCCAGCCGGTGATGGAGGAGGGGCGCAGACCTGCGGTAACATGCAGAAGTAAAAGAATTTCCGGTAAAGTGGGGGAGGGGCGTTCTCCCCGGTGGATATTTCCGGTTGGGGGAGGAGCGGCACTCACCGGGACATGCTGGCATGTTGGGGTCCCCTCTGGTCGCCGTACACCGGCCTCTACATGGCAGCTCAGCCCCGGCGCCTCCTCGCGGCCTCCTCCGGGCACAGCAGCCGGCGCGTCACCGTGACGCTCTCTGACAACCGACGTCTAAAGATTGCGTACGAGCTGCGTCATTCCTAGCAACTGCCCCACCACGTGACGCCCGCGCTGTCATCACCGCGCGACGGAAGCAGCTGAGAGGATCACCATGGTGACCAGAGATCATCTGTCAGCCCTGAGGCGCCGCTGGGAGGAGCTGTGTGCAGCATTACAGCTCAGCTCTCCTTCCCATATCACACTACATACTGCAGAGCTCATTCCCTTCATAGAAGAAATGGGCTATCATGGCAGGAAATTACATTGGCCTCCATACATGTGTGGTAGATACATTTATATTGAAAAATTACAGACAGCAGTAATTACCTCTTTTTTCCCCTGCGTTAAAGCAAATCCGAGATGAAAAACTATAACAAGTAACTTGTCTGTATATCTTATCTAAAGTTTACACAGAAAATCTAGCTGCAAACAGCTTCAATAGAATATGATTATTTCTTCCTGTGAAACTGACAGCAGCCATGTTATTTGTAAACATTACACACAGGCAAGCTGCTCTGCATCTCCAGCCCTCAGCCTGTGAAAACTTCACTCCCCTCCTCCCCTCTGCCTCTGAAATCTCTGGCTAGTAACACCTCCTCCTCCTCCTGCCCAGACTGAGCTCCCATAAGCCCTTGCTACTAAGGCTTACAGTGCCAAGGCATTCTGGAGAAGCTGTGGGAGAGGCTTGTTTTGTTTACAGGGAGTTAGAGTGTTAAAACAAAAAATTGGCTTGAGGAATGCCCTATAATCTGTATGAAAGGAACACAGTTATGCAATGAGTAAAAGTTTATCTCAATCCATTAAGTGGAAATTTGAATCGCGATTTTGCAGCTCAAAATTTTGCATTTTTACAGCGATTTGCGATTCCGGCTCAGTAGAATTTTTATTATTAATTTATAAAGCGCCAACATATTCCATGGCGCTGTACAAAGTAAGAGTCGAACATGGGGTACATAATAATTCAGACAATGGTGTATACCAATATACAAAATACATAATTAGAGACAAAATACATAATTAGAGACAAAATACAAAACTGATACAAAATACAGTAATACAAAATATAGAATTGGTAATGACGGTGACAAAAGTAACATGCTGAATAAAATGTATAATGGATTCCAAGACACAAAAGGGGGAGAGAGCCCTGCCCTTCTGAGCTTACAATCTAAAGGAAAAGGGGGGAAACAAGAGGTGGGGTAGTATACAAGAAATATACCCGGAGGCAGTGTGTTTTAGGATATCTAGTAGAAGTGCAATTTAACCTAAAAGGACAAAAGGGGATGTGGCCTAATGTAGCGCATATGCTTGTCGGAATAAGTGAATTTTAAGAGAGCATTAAAAGGTTGGCGAGTGACGGATGAATTGTGGGAGGGCATTCCGGAGGAGGGGTGAAGCGCGTGCAAAATCTTGTAAACGTGGATGTGAGGAGGTGATTCTAGAGGAGGACAACAGAAGATCATGTGCAGATCTGAGATTGTGGTTGGGTTGGTATCTGGAAATTAGTGAGGATATGTACCGGGGAGAGAGATTGTGGAGAGTTTTGTAGGTTAGGGTTAGGAGTTTGAACTGAATCCTCTGGTTAATTTGCAGCCAGTGCAGAGCTTGACAAAGCGGGTCGGCAGAGGAAGATTGAGAAGAAAGATGAATGAGACGAACAGCTGAATTCAGTAATGACTGGAGCGGGGCCAGTCTGTTGGAAGGTAGTCCACAAAGTAGTATGTTACAGTAGTCCAGACAAGAAATTATAAGAGCATGTATTAACATTGTAGTTGTGTCTTGAGAGAGAAAAGGTCGGATGCGAGATATGTTTTTGAGTTGGAGATGACAGGAGCTGGTTAGGGAGTGAATGTGAGGAATAAAAGAGTGATGAGTCAAATATTATTACAAATAACTAGGCTGTGTTCCTTTTTTTCTTTCTCTGCCTGAAAGAGTTAAATATCAGGTATATAAGTGGCTGACTCAGTCCTAACTCAGACAGGAAGTGACTACAGTGTGACCCTCACTGATAAGACATTCCAACTATAAAACACTTTCCTAGCAGAAAAGGGCTTCTGAGAGCAGAAAAGAGATAAAAAAGGTCAATAGTTCATAGATTTAAGCTCTGGCATACTTCAATGAATGTGTCATTGAGCAATAACAATAAAACAGTTAAAACTTAAAAAGTAGATTTAAACATAAAATTAAAATGTGAAATATCTTAAAAAGTCATTTTTAGGAGAAGGAAGATAGATATAATCGTTTATTTCATTAGTTTATTTTCGCTTTGGGTGTTCTTTAAGTTTTAAGAAGTGAGAGGACATGAAGAAGGATATAGCAGACAAGCAGTCAGGAACATGTGGTGGCTACATCCGCTCCTTGAGGAGTGCAATGAAAATGGGCATTTTGCTACCTTATTTCCACCCTAATTACAAAATACAGATAAGTAAGTTCCAGGAAAATACCCGTATGACACTTAGGTAGGTAAAATCAAACATACCATCTGTGTGCTTTTGCTTTGATAAGTCATACAGTATAATTTCGTCATAGCGGAAAATTGTATACTTACCTATCGGTAATTTTCCTTTCCTGATGCATCCATGGCAGCACATTGGGTAGTGGCTCCGCCCCCCTACCCCACAGGACCAGTCAGTATTTAAGTAGAGATTAGAGGAGGTGCTCGCTGTCTTTGTAACTATGACCCTCACCGAATAGTTGGGTGGGATCCATGTGCTGCCATGGATGCATCAGGAAAGGAAAATTACCGATAGGTAAGTATACAATTTTCCGCTTTCCTTATGCCTCCATGGCAGCACATTGGGATCTAACTATTATAAAATAAGGGAGGGAGACTAAATATGCTGCAAAACAAAAGAAAATGTATTCTTGATTTAATACAGAGGAGGAGATTACTGCTCTCCCAAACTCTACAGGTGTAGTCACAGAAACATCAACTTTATAATGAGAAATAAATGTGTCTATTGTAGACCAGTTTGCCGCCTGGCAGATCTTTTCCGCTGATATATTACTGTAGGCTGCCCACGAGGATGAGATTCCCCTGGTTGAGTGCGCCCCTATCGTGTCAGGAGGTTGCAAACCTACAGCCCTGTATGCTGCTTGAATCGATTTGACTAACCATGAGGCGATGGTTCTTGATGAAGCACTTTGACCTTTCCTGTACCCAGATGGCACTATGAAGAGGTGATCCGATTTCCTGAAGGATTCAGTGACTTCTAGGTAGGCTTTCAAGGTTCGTGAGATGTCCAGAGTATGCAGAACAGGATCGGAGTCCTGATGGAATGCTGGTAATGACCAGTCTTGGTTAATGTGGTATGATTTAACCACCTTTGGAAGAAAGGAATCTACTGGTCTCAGCTGGACTCTGTCATGGAAAAAGGTTAAGTGCGGTTCTTTGCATCCTATCGCACTGAGTTCTGAAACCCTACGGGCAGAAGTTATTGCCACTAGAAATGTAGTCTTTAGGGTCAGATTCCATAATGAACAAGATTGTAATGGTTCGAAGGGAGCTCCTGATAGGAAGTTTAATACCAAAGGAAGATCCCATTTAGCGTACGTTGGTTTCCTTGGTGGTCTGATCTTTATTAATGCCAACATGAATTGTTTGATTAGAGGATGTAAGGCCCATCGGACATCAGATAGGGCAGAGATGGCCGAGATTTGCACTTTGATGGCATTGTAGCTTAGGCCCTTTTCTATCCCTGTTTGTAGGAAGGCTAATACGTTCTGAGGCAAAGGCTGATTAGGATTAAAGGATGATTCTGCGGCGAAGGATGTGAATTTTTCCCAAATTTTGTAGTATGTCTTGTTAGTAGAGGGCTTCCTTGCTTGAAGCAGAGTATCTATCACGCCTGCTGAGCATCCCAGTTGTTCCAGCTTCCCCCTTTCAATAGCCATGCCGCTAAATTCAATCGGCTCGGGTTCGGGTGTAAGATCGGTCCCTGAGCCAACAAGTCTCTCCTCATTGGAAGCATTATTGGATCCGCTACTGTTAAGGTCAAGAGTAGAGGGTACCATGGTCGTCGAGGCCATTTCGGTATTATGGCTATGATGGATACAGATTCTTGTTGTATTCTCCTGAGCAGGTTGTAAATCATAGGAGTTGGGGGAAATGCATAACCTTTCACAAAGTTCCATGGAGCGGTTATCGCATCCACTGCCTCCGCTTGACTGAATGGATATCTCGCCATGAATCTGTTGCATTTTGCATTGTGGTTTGAAGCCATCAGATCTACATCCGGCTGACCCCAGTGACTGCAGATTAGGTTGAATGTCTCTTGATGCAGGGCCCACTCGTTGTTGTCTAGGGAGTTGCGACTCAGGTAGTCCGCCTGTGTGTTCAGTGTCCCCGGAATATAAACTGCTTTGAGGGATAAGAGATTTTCTTCTGCTATTTGGAAAATCTGATTCGCAATTTCTAGAAGGTGGTGGCTCCTTGTTCCTCCCTGTCTCTGGATATATGCCACTGCAGTCTTGTTGTCGATCCGAAGGAGGCAGTTTTTGTTTGTAATCTGTTTCAAGAAGTGAAGGAGTGCGTGGTAGACTGCTTGAAGTTCTAATGAGTTTGAGGATTGGCCTGTAGAATCCTTTTTCCAGAATCCCTGGGCTACTAGATGTTGACATGTGGCACCCCAACCTCTCTTGCTTGCATCCGTGGTTATGATAACAGGAGGATCCGGTGTTAACTGAACTTGGCGGTAGATCTTCTGTTCTAGAAGCCACCAAGAAAGACTGTCCGTCATTGTCTTGTGAAGAGTAATTCGTTGGTTTAAGCTCACTCTGTCCCATTGATCGAGGAATCCGATCTGAAAGTCCCGAATATGCCAGTGGGCCCAAGGCAGCATAAGAATGGTCGAAGAGAGCGTGCCCAGAAGTCTGAGGCAATGTCGGGCGGAAGCCGAGGATGAGCTTTTCATAATCCTGACTCTCTGTTGAATGATAGGGACTTTCTCCAGCGGAATCGATATTTGATTCAGGTCTGTCTGGAAGCGTGCCCCGAGGAAGACAAGGTCCTGGGTTGGTACCAGCTGACTTTTTTCCGGGTTGACTAGCCAACCGAATTCCTGTAGAGTTTCCAACAAGACCTGTCTGTGGTGTAGGAGTACCTTTCGGCTGGTTCCCAGAAGTAGAATGTCGTCCAAGTAGTGAAAAACTCTCAGTCCTTGGACTCTGAGTAAAGCGATGATGGAGACTAGGACTTTTGTAAATGTCCGGGGAGCAGTTGAAATTCCAAAGGGGAGGCAAGTGAACTGATAGTGGTCTTCCCCTATAGCAAACCTCAGAAACTTCTGATAGTCTTCTTGTATCGGTATGTGGAGATAAGCGTCCTGCAGATCTGCTGACAGCATCCAATCGTTTCTGAGTATGGACTGGCTTATAGACTGGAGTGATTCCATCTTGAAGGTCTCTAGGTATATGTGTTGATTTAATTTCTTCAAGTCGAGTACAGGCCGAAGTTTTCCCGACTTCTTTTTTACAAGGAAAAGAGGGGAGTAGAACCCCTCGCTCCTTTGCCACAAAGGAACCCGAGATATCGCCTGTTTTTGTATTAGCTCTTGCACGTAAGAGAATAAGATGTTCCTCTTGTCTGGTGCCACCGGGATCTTCGTTGCCAGTCCTTTCTCACATTCTTGCCAGGACGGTAAGCTCTTGCATTCCTGTATCTGCTTTGCTGCTGTGACGTGGGAAAACTTTGTTTGGCGGACCTTCTGTCTTGAGGCAAGAGACCAGATTTTCCTCCTGTGACTCTTGATATTGCCGCGTCCATCTTTTCCCCGAAAAGGGCCTTCCCATCAAACGGTATCTTACACCAGGCTTGTCTGGAATTGATATCGGCCGACCAAGATCTCAGCCAGAGAGCTCTCTTGGCTGTGACCGAATAAAGCATGGCACGAGCTGTTCCTCTCACAATATCAAAGGAGGCCTCACCAATGAAATCGGCCGAGAGTTTGAGATCCTCTAGTGCTGATATTATTGAGTCTTTATCGGCATCTGTTTTGACAGCAGTTTCGATATTTTCAGTCCAGGATCTTACTGCTTTTCCCACTGCTGCTAATGTAATGGCAGGCTTGCATGCTCCTCCAGCAGAGGTGTAAATCTTCTTCAGATCGAGGTCAGCCTTTCTTAATAAGACGTCCTTAAAAGAAATACAGTCCTCCAGAGGAAGCGTCATGTGTTTAGCAAGTCTGGTTATGGAGGCGTCCACTATGGGGGAGTTTTCCAATGATTTGGTTTCTTCCGCTGGTAAAGGATATAACTTTGATAGTCGATTGGCCAATGGAGGTTTCTTCTCCAGTCTTTGCCATTCGTCTTTGATTACTTCTTCTATTTCAATTAAATACGGAAAGGTATCCTTTGTTTTTTTAAGATGAGTGTAATAGCGTTTCTTCTCCTTCCTTTTGGTAGTACTGTCTTCCATTTCTTCATCCGACTCCCATTCAAGGGCCTCCCTAACGGACCTAATGAAGGGAGGTATGAGGGCAAAATCAAAGCCACCTGCTGTTATGTTTTCTGCCGCTGGATCACTGGCTGATGTATGTGGTTGTGGTTGATCTGAAGATCGGGAAGAAGGGAGATTGGAGATGTATGTTTCCATAGACTCCTGAACTGCTTTCTTTATTAATGCCGAAACGTCCACTGATGATTGTTCTGATTCCTCAGATTTCTGTAGGAAACAAGTTTTACACACTAGTTTTCCAGGCATCACCGGATCTCCGCAGGCCCAGCAATTTTTGTGCTTCGGGTAATAATCTGGTGAATGACGTCTAGGAGGAGGACTTCGCCTTCTCCGATAGGAATAATAATCATCATAATAATCGTGATAATCCCTTCTGGGTGGCGAACGGCTTCTTGAATGATATCTTGCATATGCAGGTGAATACTGTCGTGGAGGAGTTGATTTCCTTATTGTTTTCCTCGGACTTGATTCCTTTTGTCTTCTCGGGCTGGAATAAAACAGCCAAAAAGCTATTGTAAGATAATGCACTCCCAAATGTGCAGGTAACCTACCTGAAGTGCACCTACCTATCTATGGTTTGCTGGTCTCTGAGAGGCGCATCTGTGTCCGGAGATGAAGAGGAAGAGAAGTAGCTGAAATATAGAAATGAGCAGTATAAGTAAAAGGCAAGGGACACTGCAAAAATCCTAAAGCCTGTCAGCAAGCCCATGCTATTCCACAAAGCAGCAGGATACAGTTTGCAAAGCCCAGAAAGGAAATAACACTTACTCTTCTGCCACAATGGAGGTCTCTGCTCCTAGAGCAGAATGATGTGGGTCCATCCCGTCTGCCACCGACAGCCAGAAGCTCAGTGTGCGGAGAACGCCGCCGCTGCCGCCATCGCCAGTTTTAAATGTACTTCCTGGAAGGGCGGCAGCCGGAGGGCAGAGGAGGAGTAAGTCGCGTCACCGCTCTGATCGAGCAGTGACGTCAGTGGGCGAGAGGACGCCGCTGCGCCTAACCACGCCCCTCATGCGTTCCAGGAAGAAGCTCGGAACGCATGGCGCACGGAAGACAGCCGAGACTTAGGAAGGGGACACGCGCCGAAGCAGACTCATTTAGAGCCACAAGCAGGCACAGGTAATAGCCGCCAAAACAGTTTGTAAGACATTTAAAGTCCTCAGGCAAGAAGTAGCCATAATTTAGAGCTTTCTAATGCCTAACAGCATACTATACCATAGCCAAGCCCCCAAGACCAGCAGAACGGGGCATCCACCTTAGTCCTAATTTATAGAACATCACAGGGGATCTTCACACAGGGAGGCAATGTGTGGGGACTGCAAGAAACAGTCAGGTAGGTGCAAAAAGAAAAAAAATTTCTGCAGGATTGCAGCCTCTGGTCCTATGAGGTGAGGACAGGAAAAAAAGGCAGCGAGCACCTCCTCTAATCTCTACTTAAATACTGACTGGTCCTGTGGGGTAGGGGGGCGGAGCCACTACCCAATGTGCTGCCATGGATGCATAAGGAAAGTAAACTCCAAGGGACCAAGAAGAGTGGTCCACTATATCAGAAGTTTTATTATATCAGAAATTGTTCTAGAAATGGCCCAGCATGCCCTGGTACACTCTCTGCTGTACAGGAGCAGCTCTGTCCTCCATACCTCCCAACATTTTAAGTGTCGAAAGCGGGACACTTAGGCCACGCCCCCAACCCCCTAGTCACGCCCACTAATTTATTTATTTATTTTTTTTTATTAAAAATTTTTAATTAATTACTCCCGAAAGGGAGGGTGCCAGTGGGAGCGGGAGGAGGGTGGTGAGGGTGGCCGAGGGGGGGGAAAAGAAAACCCGATCGAGGCACCAGCCCGGGGATGCGTATGCGGCATAGATGCCGCATGGACGCTATTAAGCTTCTCCCTCCCTCCCTCCTAATGTGCCCCCAGTGTCCCCTTATGTGATTAATTAGAGGGGTTGTCAGTGGAGGGGGGGAGAATGCCCGTCACCGTGGGTGGGGAGGAGGGTGCCACTTTTAGGTGGGGGGGGGGGCGCCTGGACAGAGAATGGAGGCGGAAAAACTGATCGAGGCTCCAGCCGCGGTACTGAGGGATGCAGGAGCCCGGCTTCAATACTTCCTCCCTCCCTCCGTGAATGCCCCCAAATGTATGTCCGTGTGCCCCCCTTTCCTCCCCTCCCTATAGGCAGAGTGAGCGCAGCGGAGCGGGCAGTCGGGTCCTCTAACCGCTGGCTGATGCACGCGTACTGTCTCTGGCATCCGACCTCCATGTGCTTCCTGTGACGTCATAGTAAACAGGAAGCACATGGAGGTCGGATGCCAGAGACAGTACGCGTGCATCAGCCAGCGGTAAGAGGACCCGACTGCCCGCTCCGCTGCGCTCACTCTGCCTATAGGGAGGGGAGGAGAGGGGGGCACACGGACATACATTAGGGGGCATTCACAGAGGGAGGGAGGGAGGAAGTATTGAAGCCGGGCTCCCGCATCCCTCAGTACCGCGGCTGGAGCCTCGATCAGTTTTTCCGCCTCTATTCTCTGCCAGCCGTCGGGATTCGAGAGGGGGGGCCCGGGACAGCGGGAGGGCCCCCCCAAATCGGGAGAATCCCGACGAAAACGGGACGGTTGGGGGGTATGGTCCTCCCATTGGAGATACAGTACAAGCACTTGTCCTAGAAATATCCCAGCATGCCCTGGTGCATTCTCTGCTGCAAAGAAGCAACTCTGTCCTCCCATTGGAGGTACAGTACAAGCACTTGTCCTAGAAATGGCTCAGCATGCCCTGGTGCATTCTCTGCTGCACAGGACCAGCTCTGTCCTCCCATTGGAGGTACAGTACAAGCACTTGTCCTAGAAATATCCCAGCATGCCCTGGTACATTCTCTGCTGGACAGGAGCAGCTCTGTCCTCTCATTGGAGGTAGTGTTGTCCGGATCATGAACGATTCGGATCTTTGATCCGAATCTATTTTGTGAGTCGAATCATCAAAATGAGTGATTCGGATTGCAAAGGGGGCGGGGCCAGGAGCGACACGCCCCCTTCTCAGCAGGCAGCGGGGTCCTGGAAGCAGAGCAGAGATGGATTGCTCTGTTGAAGGGGAGGTAGCCTTGCACAGCCACAGGTAGATGAGAGAGAGGGGACATCGGTGCCACTGCCAGATATGTGTAGAGCACATATACTGGCTGAAATGTGCTGCTCATTATAGGCTGTCTGTTCCGCAGTTGTGCATAGTGAACAAATTGGAAACTTTTGGCACAGCTCAGTAACTAACGTTACAGGCAGCATGCTGGGCTAGGACAGGGCAGGCACTGTGATAGCTGTGCAATATGATCCTCCTGCATTGCTCTATACAGCTGCACTTCACTTCTGGGAATGCTTTGGGGAATGGGAGTTGGGAGTATACAGATGAACATATAGGTGAAATACATGTAAAGCATATGATTGCAGCATGTGGGTATTGTGTGCAAACAAACATTTCTGCTCTCTGCTCGTCCCTCCTCCCTTCTCTGTCCACTCCCTGCCCTCTGTCCATCTTCTCCCCTTCTCTGTGTGTCCACCCCCCTACCCTTCTCCTGTCCTGCTAGTCATTTCACCCCCGAATGCTTCCCTTGTAAAATGATCCGAGATTCAGATCAAAGATCCGGATCTTTTCAATGATCCGATTCAAATCATCCGGATCATTGAAAAGATCCGAACTTCGCATATCTAATTGGAGGTACAGTACAAGCACTTGTCCTAGAAATATCCCAGCATGCCCTGGTACATTCTCTGCTGCACAGGAGCAGCTCTGTCCTCCCATTGGAGGTACAGTACAAGCACTTGTCCTAGAAATATCCCAGCATGCCCTGGTACATTCTCTGCAGCACAGGAGCAGCTCTGTCCTCCCATTGGAGGTACAGTACAAGCACTTGTCCTAGAAATGGCCCAGCATGCCCTGGTACATTCTCTGCAGCACAGGAGCAGCTCTGTCCTCCCATTGGAGGTACAGTACAAGCACTTGTCCTAGAAATGACCCAGCATGCCCTGGTACATTCTCTGCAGCACAGGAGCAGCTCTGTCCTCCCATTGGTGGTACAGTACAAGCACTTGTCCTAGAAATGGCCCAGCATGCCCTGGTACATTCTGTGCTGCACAGGAGCAGCTCTGTCCCCCCATTGGAGGTACAGTACAAGCACTTGTCCTAGAAATATCCCAGCATGCCCTGGTACATTCTCTGCTGCACAGGAGCAGCTCTGTCCTCCCATTGGAAGTACAGTACAAGCACTTGTCCTAGAAATATCCCAGCATGCCCTGGTACATTCTCTGCTGCACAGGAGCAGCTCTGTCCTCCCATTGGAAGTACAGTACAAGCACTTGTCCTAGAAATATCCCAGCATGCCCTGGTACATTCTCTGCTGCACAGGAGCAGCTCTGTCCTCCCATTGGAAGTACAGTACAAGCACTTGTCCTAGAAATATCCCAGCATGCCCTGGTACATTCTCTGCTGCACAGGAGCAGCTCTGTCCTCCCATTGGAAGTACAGTACAAGCACTTGTCCTAGAAATATCCCAGCATGCCCTGGTACATTCTCTGCAGCACAGGAGCAGCTCTGTCCTCCCATTGGTGGTACAGTACAAGCACTTGTCCTAGAAATGGCCCAGCATGCCCTGGTACATTCTGTGCTGCACAGGAGCAGCTCTGTCCCCCCATTGGAGGTACAGTACAAGCACTTGTCCTAGAAATGGCCCAGCATGCCCTGGTACATTCTCTGCTGCACAGGAGCAGCTCTGTCCTCCCATTGGAGGTAGTGTTGTCCGGATCATAAACGATTCGGATCTTTGATCCGAATCTATTTTGTGAGTCGAATCATCAAAATGAGTGATTCGGATTGCAAAGGGGGCGGGGCCAGGAGCGACACGCCCCCTTCTCAGCAGGCAGCGGGGTCCTGGAAGCAGAGCAGAGATGTATTGCTCTGTTGAAGGGGAGGCAGCCTTGCACAGCCACAGGTAGATGAGAGAGAGGGGACATCGGTGCCACTGCCAGATATGTTTTGTAGAGCACACATACTGGCTGAAATGTGCTGCTCATTATAGGCTGTCTGTTCCGCAGTTGTGCATAGTGAACAAATTGGAAACTTTTGGCACAGCTCAGTAACTAACGTTACAGGCAGCATGCTGGGCTAGGACAGGGCAGGCACTGTGATAGCTGTGCAATATGATCCTCCTGCATTGCTCTATACAGCTGCACTTCACTTCTGGGAATGCTTTGGGGAATAAGAGTTGGGAGTATACAGATGAACATATAGGTGAAATACATGTAAAGCATATGATTGCAGCATGTGGGTATTGTGTGCAAACAAACATTTCTGCTCTCTGCTCGTCCCTCCTCCCTTCTCTGTCCACTCCCTGCCCTCTGTCCATCTTCTCCCCTTCTCTGTGTGTCCACCCCCCTACCCTTCTCCTGTCCTGCTAGTCATTTCACCCCTGAATGCTTCCCTTGTAAAATGATCCGTGATTCGGATCAAAGATCCGGATCTTTTCAATGATCCGATTCAAATCATCCGGATCATTGAAAAGTTCCGAACTTCGCATCTCTAATTGGAGGTACAGTACAAGCACTTGTCCTAGAAATATCCCAGCATGCCCTGGTACATTCTCTGCTGCACAGGAGCAGCTCTGTCCTCCCATTGGAGGTACAGTACAAGCAGAGCCGGATTAAGGCTAAATGGGGCCCTAAGCATAGTAACTGATTTGGGCCCCCCCATCATGTTGTAATAGAATCAGAAGATGCAGCTGCACAGCAACTTGCCGCACACACCGGGGCAGCCGAGCTACTGGTTGCTATGGGCAACAGCCCGCTTTTCTCTGTGGGTGCACAATGCAGGGAATAGCAGCGGCAAAATGCAGAGTGAGAGATGAATGCCTGGGACATTTGCACTCAGGGGCTGGGGCACCCCTGTGAAGAGGGCGCCAGATATCACAGCAGCAGCACTTTCCCCCTGCATCTCCAGCCTGGCAATAGCAGAAATCTCTGGACACCGCCAAATCGGAAGCCGTTCCCCAGACAGAATTACATAACCACCCCCACCACCGAACAACCGATTTCCTCCCAAACTAGACAGCCACCATGCAGCCTCCATCCCAGTGAATACGATAGTCCAGCAGAGAAGGCAGCCGCAGCAGGGGAGAATGACAGCACCAGATGACTCACATTCACCTATTGCAATCCAAGCAATAGAGGTCCCGTCATCCGGAGCCCATCTGTCTCCTCTAGAGTGCTGCCGCTCTGTTACTACTGCTATTACTACTTCCTACTTCTTGTCTGATCTGAGAATCAGGAAGTTCAGAGTGAGCGGCTGCACTGTAGAAGAGACAGATGGGTTTCAGATGACGGGATCTCTATCGCTTGGATCATGGATAGGTGAGTGAGCGTTTGCCATCTGCTGCTATCAATCTTGCTGCAGCTGTGGTTCTCTGTGGGAAGGGAGGGAGGAGTGGGCAGCGGCAGAGCGCACAGTAGCAGTAGTGGGACCTAGGAGGAGAGCCTGGCTCTGAAGACAATCAGCAGCGCACGGCATCATTTGACAAGACAAGACAAATAACATTTATATTGCGCTTTTCTCCTGGCGGACTCAAAGCGCCAGAGCTGCAGCCACTAGGACGCGCCCTATAGGCAGTAGCAGTGTTAGAGAGACTTGCCTAAGGTATCCTACTGAATAGGTGCTGGCTTACTGAACAGGCAGAGACGAGATTCGAACCCTGGTCTCCTGTGTCAGAGGCAGAGCCCTTAAAAGGACTCCGAACAGTGCCTGTGGGTATTAAGCATACCCACAACTAATTAATTACATCCTCACACCTACCAGCATGATGTTTGTAATTATATCCCCCTGGGTTCCTTATATTTCATTGCATTGTGCTGAATCGAGCTGCTGACTTTGGAGAAAAGTTGTCCTGTGTAATACAATGTAACTATGAAAAGATGCATATCATTTTGAAGCTCTCTTTCTCCTCTTTCCAATGATAGATGAACTGCCACCCTAGTTTTCGCAATTTTTGCGATCAAAATTGCCGCGGTCGCGATTTCAATCGCGAAAATAGCGAAAACTAAAAGGCATAGGGCGGCGGTATATATATCATTGGAAAGAGGAGAAAGAGAGCTTTAAAATGATATGCATCTTTACATAGTTACTGCACTGCTCAGAGTCCCTTTAACCATTATACCATCCAGCCACCGCTGACAGGACGGCGAGGGCTGGTTTATGTGCTGATGGGGCCCCTTTGACTCTGAATGGGGCACCAAGCGACTGCTTTTGTTGCATGGTCGGTAATCCGGCCCTGAGTACAAGCACTTGTCCTAGAAATATCCCAGCATGCCCTGGTATATTCTCTGCTGCACAGGAGCAGCTCTGTCCTCCCATTGGAGGTACAGTACAAGCACTTGTCCTAGACATGGCCCAGCATGCCCTGGTACATTCTCTGCTGCACAGGAGCAGCTCTGTCCTCCCATTGGAAGTACAGTACAAGCACTTGTCCTAGAAATAGCCCAGCATGCCCTGGTACATTCTCTGCTGCACAGGAGCAGCTCTGTCCTCCCATTGGTAGTACAGTACAAGCACTTGTCCTAGAAATGGCCCAGTATGCCGTGGTACATTCTCTGCAGCACAGGAGCAGCTCTGTCCTCCCATTGGAGGTACAGTACAAGCACTTCTCCTAGAAATGGCCCAGCATGCCCTGGTACATTCTCTGCAGCACAGGAGCAGCTCTGTCCTCCCATTGGTGGTACAGTACAAGCACTTGTCCTAGAAATATCCCAGCATGCCCTGGTACATTCTCTGCTGCACAGGAGCAGCTCTATCCTCCCATTGGATGTACAGTACAAGCACTTACACATATGGTGGACTACAAGGTTATGTATACCTTAGGACTGCATAGCCAGGCTGGATAAATTATTGGTACACTGTCCAGGACTCATTAAAAATTGCTGCCGCCACTGAATAGTGGCAGCCGCTCACTTCCTGGGATTGGCTCCGATACCTCCGTGGGCGGGACTTGCAGCACATGTCCTGTAAAACTTTCTGCCCACACTTGAGCCAATCATGAAGCCTCTCTTCAAAATGTAGCCAATCATGATAAGCCACTTGTATCTGTAATGCAAGTGGCTCCGATACCTCAGCGGGCAGAACTTAGCTCTCTCCTCTCCACTCTCCTTAGTTTTGCAGTGAAACTGCCCGCTCTGATCTGCACTACAAGTGAAAGTAGCCTGTACTGCGCTCCACACCAGAGCTGGGACACGGTCCTCCTGCGTCCAAGGCTGAGACCCCAAAGTGCGCCCCGACCATCCCTCCCACCCCAGCCATCACACACTGATTGCTATTAGACTAAGAGGCACCCCAGGGCCCTCAACCACATCCAAACACCTTTATCTCTAGTTATCCGGCTTGCAGTCACTGCCATGTATCCCCTTTTCTTATTTCTCTCTGCTTTAAACACAATAGCGGAATAAAAGCTGAGTATGGGCTGGTGCACACCAGAGCGGTTCTGGAGCGTTTTTTAAAACGCTTGCAGGGGGAAAACCGCTTGGCTAATGAAAGTAAATGAGCTGGTGCACACCAGAGCGGCTCGTGTTTTCCACAAACGCAAACTCGGGGGCTGCAGCATTTTTTAGATTTCTGAGGCGTTTCTGCCTCAATGTATAGGAAAGTGGAAAACTGCTCTGAAAAATGCTAGATCAGAGCGGTTTTCCAGGCGTTTTTGTTACAGAAGCTATTCAGTAACAGCTTTACTGTAGCAATATGTGTAATCTGCTACACAAAAACGCTCCAAAAAACGCTAGGCATGTTTAGAAAACGTCTCTAAACATGCCTAAAATTGCTCTGAAATCTGCTTCAAAAACCTCTAGCGTTTCACGGATCTGCTAGAGGTTTTTGGTGTGCACTGGGCCTAAGTTGTACGCCCCCTCCTACACTATTGCCCTGAGGCTGGAGCCTCTATCACTTCTGTCTTGGTCCGGCCATGCTCCACACACTACCAGGAGCATCATTGCTAACAAGGGAAGAGATACTATAGGTAACCAAACACTGGTCGATTTGCCATCAGTTCGACCAACAGACAGATCCCTATCTGATCGAATCTGATCAGATAGGGATCGTATGGCTGCCTTTACTGCAAACAGATTGTGAATAGATTTCAGCCTGAAACCGATTCACAATCTGCTGAGCTGCCGCTGCCGTCTGTCCCTTCCCCCCCGGCATACATTACCTGAGGCTGGCTCCCGGGCGTGATGTCCCCGTCATGTGGCACCTCCGGCTCCGGCGTCCGCATATAACTTACGCTATCACACCAGTGACAGCGGACGTTCAAATAGAGCGCCCTCTATTTGTACTTCCGCTGTCACTGCAGTGACAGCGGAAGTTATACGAGGATGCCGGATAGCCGGAGGTGCCATGACGGGAGCAGTGACGGACGGGATGCCAGCCTCAGGTAATGTATACCTGCGTCGAAAGGCCCCGAATCGTACGCCGCAAGCGACGCGCTCCCTACCCGCGGGCGATCGATGGTAATTTTCCGCACGGCGCAATCGACGGGCCGATTGATATCAGGAGGAAATCAATCGGTCGGGAGCGTTAAGCGCGAACTATTTGACAGCAGATTCGATCCCAGTGATCGAATCTGCTGTCGATCGGCGGGAAATCGGGCCAGTGTATGGCCAGCTTAAGGAGTGTGTACAATCCTGTGAGAGGACTGTGACAATTCTTTTATCAGTGATTGCAACGTGGAAGTGGTAACACTGCATTATCTTTTGTTTACATTCACATTATTCCTCATTTTCCCCAGGCTGCTTATTTGTACAGTACTGTATATCCAGCACTGATGCCATTCTTCTTGTCTTACAAATGTTATCAGGCATCAACTCACCTGCAACCAGCCTGAAGAGAGGAACAGACCCTGGGTGTCATATGACGCATTTACTATATCCAGAGCCAGCACCATGTAAGGGCCAAAAAAAGTTTAGTATAACAGACGTTTTATTATATCAGGGTTTACTATACCAGGCATTGCTCCCATAGTTTATTATAATAACTAGATTATACTGTAATAAGTTTTATAAATTCTGTATGAAGTGTGTGCAATAAAGAGTGTGGTACCAGATCGGGATTTGGCATATAAATCTTCTGCAAAGTGGGGGGGTTTGTCTTATACGCTGGTGTCAGGTGCGGGGTGTCAGTATTTGTGCCAGGCAAAGCTTTAGGACCCGTTTCCACTTGTGCGGTTGCAAATTCGTTAGCGTTTGTATGCGAATTTTACTACGAATTCGCATACGATTTTGCATATGTTTGTATGTATGCGAATTTAACCATGTCAGTGCCTGTGTGCTTTTACACTGGGTTATGCGAAATCGTACGCGAAGTCGCATAGAAAATTCCAGGGCTGTGGAGTCGGTACAAAAATCTTCCAACTCCAACTCAGACTCCGACTCCTCAGTTTATGAAACCACGACTCCGACTCCGACTCCGGGTACCCAAAATTGCTCCGACTCCAACTCCTTAGTCTAATACTTAACAGGGCTGTGGATTTTGTACAAAAATCATCCGACTCCGACTCAGTTTATGAAACCACGACTTCAACTCCGACTCCGGGTGCCCAAAATTGCCCTGACTCCAACTCCGACTCCACAGCCCTGGAAATGTCGCATAGCGAAACCGCATGCGAATTTCCTATTGTATGCGAATCGCCTAGCGGTGTGCGAATTCTGATGGCTCTGCCGTGCAGATTTTTCCTGCACATAAAACTGCAAAGAAATCCTGACAAGTGGAAACAGCCCCATCCACTTGTATTGCCTATGTGAATTTGCATGCAGGAAATGCATGCGAATTCGCGATAGTGGAAACGGGCCCTTATGTACCGGGGGCAGCAGCCTTGGCAGAAAGGTCCTCTCGTGTCCTGGGTCCCCCTATGTCCTCCACTGTCCCCTTGCATCATCTATGCCCCTGTGCCCCCTGTTTTTGAAAAATCTGTTTCAATTCAAAGCTGCAATCCCGATAGCATTTTGCGAACAGCCGCTTGCGTGGGTAGCAGCAGGGCAGCTTCCTGGTTCAGGGTCACCTGACTGGTGACGTGTGCATAGGAGGAGGAACATACTGAATTGTGGCGTGCACACACAAAAAGCGCCCTCCCCCAGGGGCAAACCCAGGATTTTCAAGGGGGGATTCCTGAAAGGTCTCCCTCAGCCATGCACAATACAGTATAATGATATGGTAGGACATCATGCTGGGTACACATGCAATTTCCCGTCTGACTGACAGGATCTGGCGATTATTTCCTAAATATCCGATCTGCTTCCGATCAACAACGGGATCGATTAGGAGCAGTTTGGATACAGATAATAATCAGGACAGCCTAAATTGCTAATGAAGGGGAAAGTGAAGTGGTCTGAGGAGGGATTCTGGGCAGCTGTAATCCCCCCCTGCGTTTGCCTATGTCCCCCCCTCCTGACTAGAGATCACTGGTATGAATGGGCTCCCCTCTGTTTTGCTGCCCTGCGCCCTGTTTGACAAAAAATCAGTGCATGCTCTGTCTACTCCCTGTAATTTTGCTCTCCTGCCTGGCTGCACAGCAGCTGATAGCATTCTGGGCATGCATACTTCAGGAATGACGCTCATGTATGAGCAGCACTTGTCAAGTACTCATACCCATAACACTCCCGGCCTCTGCTGCTGTGCACATCCGTACTGGAGCGGGAAATTATAGGGATCGTGAGTGGACAGAGCATGCACTAATTCTTTGTCCTCTACACTATTAGCTGCAGTCAGAGCCACAAACAGGTGACTATTAGCTGCAGTCAGAGCCACAAACAGGTGACTATTAGCTGCAGTCAGAGCCACAAACAGGTGACAGGCAGGGTTGCCACCTCATCCCTTTAAATACCGACACATCTAAGTTAGGCCTCTTTTCCACAAACTGTTGATAGGCAGTGAAATGCCTCTCAAACTCTCTCAACTGCTCACTGCTGCCTGATAACTGCTTGTTGCTGCCTGGTAACTGCTCACTGCTGCCTGATAACTGCTTGCCGAACACACAGCTCAACAGTTCGTGGAAAAGAGGCCTTATACAGGTTCTGTGGCTACTCACACATAATCAGTGCCTAAACTGCATCTAACTAGCCACAAGGCATGTATAATTCATATGTGTCGGTATTTAAAGAGGAACTCCAGTGAAAATAATGTAATAAAAAAAGTGCTTCATTTTTACAATAATTATGTATAAATGATTTAGTCAGTGTTTGCCCATTGTAAAATCTTTTAAATCCCTGATTTACATTCTGACATTTACCACATGGTGACATTTTTACTGTTGGCAGATGATGTAGCCGCTGCATGCTTTTTTGGCAGTTGGAAACAGCTGTAAACAGCCATTTCCCACAATGCAGCAAGGTTCACAGACAGGAAACTGCCAGGAGTACCACGGTCCTCAGTGTCATGATATCACAGCTAGTTATGATTTTGGGATAATACAGTAGTATATTTTCATTTTTCTATCTGCTGTATATTATGTCACAGGTATAGGTATGCCAGGCTGGCAGCTGGCTTCATGGAGTTCCTGTATGTACATGCAAATTAACTCTACCATTGTCTGCATTTGAATGGGTCAATTACGTTGAATAGGCAAATGAACCTAGACATTCAAGTAGGGACTGTCTACCTAGCCTCTAATTAGGAGATAGCTAATTATGCCCATAGCCAGTCATGTCCTTACCTTTTGATCTTCTGGGAAATACTGTCTCAGATGTGTATTGTGCTTGGGAGCAATTGTCACCTGGACTGGCTGCAGTGTGCTTTGACGCAGCTCACACCAGCACAGGGCCAGGAATTTACATATGACAGCCTACTGGAAATGGGTGAAGGGTTGAAGTCCTTCTGATACAATTTTTACCTGTGGAAATTGGGTTTATGGAAGTGTTCTGAAATCTCTGAAAAGATCAAACACTAACACAGGAACGCTTTGAAGTTGCACGCGTTAAACAGGAAATTGGATTGTTCCTGGACCTGGGACATTGGGGTGGCCCGGGGCGCACATTTTGCTATAAAACAGCAGCCTGGGACAGTCACAGATCACCAGAGAGTAGTTCATCGCTAGAGATGATCCCGAGGAAATCGGAAAATTCGTGTCTCTCCACGGTTGGACATTTGCGCTGGTAAAACTTCAATTAACGTTTATCCCATTTTATTTTTATGCAAACTTATCTTGTGTGTATCATTGTGACTTTCACTTTGTTTTGTAAATCTTTTGTATATATTATTTTCTGCATTGTTCCACTTTTTTTCCTGGAATATTAAATCGTTATTTAATAAGTTTGACTTCTGCTGTACTAAACTAACACCCATAGCCTAGAAGAGACTGAAGTGTAACTGTGTATAAGTCCATGCCTGATTGTATGATTGAGGAACACTACCGTATAAGATTGTAATTGTATTGTGTGTATGGGGCACTTCTGCGCTCGACAGCAGAGTGGGAAGTCTCGGAGTGGCTAACAGTATCGCTCGGAACGACTGTTAGTGGTTTTGCTTCACTACAGTGTAAGATTGCAACTGTGTGTGTGTGTGCGTGGCATTCCCGTATTCGGCATAAAGCGCAAAGCTGACCCGAATACTAAAACGCGGATTGCGTGCTGAGCACTCGACAGCCGAGTGGACGTGTCTAGCAACAGCTAGTGGTGGCAGTGAGAAGTGTTTGAGGGGTCACAGCCTTGTGGTAGCTCGACTAAAGTTGTTTCCCCTCTCGATCTGGTCAAACCCGCAGTCGGGAACCGTATACGCAGGCGTGCCGCGGGCCGGTTCCTGACACTCAGAGTTTCTTGTGGGAGGGGTTTCCCCACAATATCAGTCATGCAGCACCCCCTGATGGTCTGTTTGTGAAAAGGAATAGATTTCTCATGTAAAAGGGGGTATCAGCTACTGATTGGGATAAAGTTCAATTCTTGGTCGGAGTTTCTCTTTAAAGGAAACCTTAACTGAGCGGGATATGGGTGTTTCCTTTTAAAGGACCACTATTGCGAAAAAAAGTAGGCAGTTAAAAAATGTGACAGATGACAGGTTTTGGGCCAGTCCATCTTTTTAAGGGGGATTCTCAGGGCTTTCTTTGTTTTCAACAGCATTTCCTGAGCATCAGTTGCAAAATCTAACTGACATAATAGTGTACAAGTGAGTAGGGACTCTGGCTGGTATCTTGCTATTTTGGCAGTTAAACTGCTGTTCAGGAAATGCTGTTGAAAACAAAGCAAACCCTGAGAATCCCCCATGAGGAGATGGATTGTCCCAAAACCTGTCGGTTCTGTCAGATTTTAAATGCCTACTTTTTTTTAGCGATAGTGGTCCTTTAAAGAGAAACTCCAATCTAGAATTGAACTTTATCCCAATCAGTAGCTGATACCCCCTTTTACATGAGAAATATAATGATTTTCACAAACAGACCATCAGGGGGCGCTGTATGACTGATTTTGTGCTGAAACCCCTCCCACAAGAAGCTCTGAGTACCGCGGTACTCTGGGCAAACTGCCACAATGTAACAATGTTCACAGACAGGAATTAGCTGTTTACAGCTGTCTGTAACAGCCAAAACAGCTAGCAGCAGCTACATAACCTGCCCACAGTAACAATGTCACCATGTAATAAATGTTAGAATGTAAATCGGGGAGAGGAAAGATTTTACAATGAGCAAACACTGACTAAATCATTTATACATAATTATGGTAAAAAATGAAGCACTTTTTTACTACATTATTTTCACTGGAGTTCCTCTTTAAGCAATACCAGTTGCCTGACTACTCTGCTGATCTCTTTGGCTAGAAAACAGCAAAAATCTATTAACCCCTTGCATTCTCGTATGCAAATGTTCAAACAAATGAGATCTCTTTGGCTGCAGTAGTGGCTGAATCACACACCTGAAACAAGCATGCAGCTAATCCAGTCTGACTTCAGTCAGAGCACCTGATCTGCATGCTTGTTGAGGGGCCGTGGCTCAAAGTATGAGGGCCCTTTCACACCAGAGGACTTTTTCGGCGTTTTAACGCCACAGCCGAAGTTGGCGTTTTCCAAGGTAAAATGAAAGTCCATAGACTTTCATTTTACCTTTCACATCTAACTCGGCGTTTTGGAGCGTTGCGTTTCAACGCTCCCAGGAGCTTTTTCAGGGCTGTTTACATCCGAAGTTGGCTGTTGGCGTTTCAATGATAGTCAATGGAGAACGCCAACTTCAGCGTTTTCAAAGCGTTTTACAGCTGACTTGTTCACTTATTTTTATAGGAAAAAAAAAGGACGTTTTCATATGAGCTGTAAAACGCTTTGAAAACGCTTCGAAAACGCTATGTATTGGCGTTAAGCAAAAGGCTGACTTTCAGCCTTTTCTACCGCAGCCTCTAATGTGAAAGAGCCCTTAGAGACACAGGATCAGCAGGGGAGTCGGGCAACTGGTATTATTTTAAAAGGAAAAATCCATATCCTTCTCCGTTTAGGTTCCCTTTAAAGGCAACCTTCACGGCCAGTTCACCCTAGGGGCGTTTTCCGCCTTTTTTCAAGCGTAGGCGATTTTTAAAATCCGCTCAGCAAAGCGCTGCCTGTATCATCTTTCGGGCTTTTTTGCTATAATGGAAGGTATAGGAAAAGTGCAAAACGCTCACAAAATCGATTTGTGCAGCAATTGCATTTTTAAGAATAAATACATTGTATTTATTATTTTCCAGGTCAAAGAGTTCACTTCCTGACTTGCGTCAGGGAGTGAATTACAAAACCGCTCACTTAGAAAAGCGCTTTTTACAAAAACGCAGCACGCAGTGGCGTGCCGAGAGGGGGAATAAAGTAGGGCACACAAAATGCTTGCATTTGTTTTTTCATTTTTAGGTGTGAATGGGGCCTAACTGAGTGGATATGGATGTTTCCTTTTAAACAATACCAGTTGCTTGTCAGTCCTGCTGATCTCTTTGGCTGCTTTCACAGTGGGACGTTACAGCCGCACGTTACAGCAGCCTGCAATGCAGCCCAACTCACAGCAATGAAAAATCAATAGGCTGTTCACAGTGCCCACGTTGTGTAGGAGTATAACGCTGCACGTTAAATGAAAGTGCAGCATGCTGTGCGTTATACTCGTATTTGGCTGTGTTAGACTGTTTGCACATGCTCAGTAATGTTTTTGTTTTTTTTTTTAAATGTGCCGCATGCACCGTTTTCGTTCGATCCGTATGCATCAAAAAGTACGCATCACGTACGCATCAAGAGACGCATAACGCAATGCAATGTAACGTCCAACTTCAAAGCTAACATGCGTTGCGTTAGGGACACGTTATGCGACCTTAACGTCACATCAAACGCAATGTCCAAGTGTGAAAGAGCCCTTTGGCTGCAGTAGTGGCTGAATCAAACTGCTGAAACAAGCATGCAGCTAATCCAGTCTGACTTTAGTCAGAGCACTTGATCTGCATGCTGGCTAAAAGTATTAGAGAAACCGGATCATCAGGCAAGGCCAGTTTTAGACTTTTTGCTGCCTGAGGCAAATTTGTGAGGATGCGCCCCTCCCCCCCGATTTGGAATGATCGCACAGCACCTGACAAGGGGCTCTATTCACAATCAGCAGCTTGGTAAAATCATTTTGGACGGTAAAATACCTCCTGCGGTATTTTACACTTTTTTTTCCCAAATTCACAAAAGTTTTCCCCCCATGAGGGAAAGTTCGGTAATTTACAGAACAAACATACCTCAATTCACTAAGCCCTGGTCGGTAAGGGCCCATTCACAGTAGAAGCGCTTTTCTGAGCGTTTTGCGATTGATTAGCATTTTTTAAAATGGCTCCCATTCACTTTCATAAAAATCGCCGCGGCAATTTTTCCACGATTTTAATGAAAGTGAATAGGATTGATTTTAAAAAACGCTAGTCAATCGCAAAACGCTCAGAAAAGCGTTCTAGTGTGAATGGGCCCTAAGGGCTGGTTCACACTAGAGGCATTTTTCACATTTTTTAAGCGCTGGCAATTTTTCAAAATTGCCCTGAAAGCGCTTACGCCATTATTGTCTGAGAGACAGTTCACATCTGAGCGGTTCGTTTCCGATCCGCTCAGAAAAGCGCTGCATGAGCCATTTTTGAGGCGATTTTGCCTCAATGGAAGGTATAGGAAAATCGCAGCCACTCACAAAATTGCTTTGTGCAGCGAATGCGTTTGCGTTTTTAAGAATAATTACATTGTATTCATTCTTTTCCGGATCAAAGAGTTCACTTCCTGACTGAAGTCAGGAAGTGAAAAAACGCAATCGCTCTGCAAAACCGCTTGGAAAAGTGGTTCACAAAAAAACAGCGCGCAGGTCATCGCCGGGAATGGGAAATAAAAATTGCGTCAAAAAACGCCAAACGCGGACGGACCGCAATGTGAAGTCCTGAGTGTCACTTACCAGCCCATGTAGCAGGGCAGCAGGCAGGGAGCTGTGTGTGTTAAGGGAGCCACACACCATAAACATTTTAAATATCTGTTCAATTTAAGAATTGCAATTTTTTTTGACTGATTGTAACATTTCAAAAATATGACCAATGTGCCACACATCTAAGTTAAATTTTTCCCCAATTATGATAAAAATGATTGGAAACTCTGAGAAAATTGCATGAGTGTGTATATTAAGGGGTTTTAAAGCTGCAGTCCTTAAGTGGTTAAACACCATTATCCTGATCTGATCGTTTTTATCGAATTATCCTAATTCGATAAAAACGATCGGATCTCCCGAAAAAAAACCGAAAGCTTTTTTTCATTCGACTGAAAAATCTGATCGGATTTCCAGTTTTCTTCGATTTTTATTGATCCGGAATAACAATAACATTTGTAAAGCGCTTTTCTCCCATAGGACTCAAAGCGCATAGCTGTGTCTCAGATTAATACAGGGTTGTAGGCTGGGTTGTGTTACAGAGGAGATAGTCAGATGTTCATGAATGCCAGACTGAGGAGGTCGGTTTTCAGTTTAGACTTAAATGCTTCCAGGGATGGAGCTGTCCTGATTGGGTGTGGCAGGGAGTTCCAAAGTGTAGGGGCAGCATGACAAAAGGCTCTGTCTCCAAAGGTTTTGAGGTGGACTCTGGGGGTGACCATGGTGTTACGTCCTTTTGATCTAAGATTGTGGGGGGGTGTGATGCAGTTGCAACAAGTCCTTCAGGTATCCAGGGCCCAGATTGTGCAAGGATTTGAATGTCAGTAAGCCAATCTTAAAGAGGAACTCCAGCCTAATCAAACATACTGTCATTACGTTACATTAGTTATGTTAACTAAAAGAGATAGGTAATATAATCTCTTACCCACACTGTTTTAAAAGAACAGGCAAATGTTTGATTTCATGAGGGCAGCCATCTTTTTGGTTAAAAGGAGGTGACAGGGAGCATGAGACACAGTTCCAACTGTCCTGTGTCCTTTTTTTCTTTGATGGGTGAAGCTTAAAAATGATGCTTTGGTAAGAAAAACAAAGTTCTGATGCTGTGAAACTGTTACAACACCAAGCCTTTTCAGTTCTGCTGAGTAGATTTTTAGTACGGAGGTTCACTTTAAGCAGAATTCTCCATTTTATCGGTAGCCAGTGGAGTGAGCACAGGGTTGGTGTTATGTGGCAATGGCGGGGTTGGCTCGTTAACAGCATTGCGGCGGCATTCTGTACTAATTGCAGGCGGCGTAAGTCTTTCTTATGCAGGCCTGTGTAGAGGACGTTGCAGTAGTCTAACCTTGATGTGACGAAGGCATAAACTAGGGTTGGAAGATCCTCTGAAGGAATTAGGTGTTTAATCCTTGCAATATTCCTTAGGCCACATACAGACATCAGACCATAGTCTTTGGAAAATGAAAGATCACAGACCAATCTTACCACCCTTCCTGTAGTATAAGAGCCATACTCTACACAGTCTTTTCTATGGAGCTGAACTCCACATCAGGAAAAAATCTTGGCAAGATGCTGCACACACAGATGCTGTACAGACACAAAAGATCAGAATCTGCAAAAGATCTGTTCCTGACAAAAATCCATTCCTGCAAATTGCAATGATAGTCTATGAGATCTGCAGATCCTCATACACACATGATTTAACTGACATTCATCTGCAGATCTGAAAATCCATCCTGGTGGATCTGATATGCAGATGAATGTCAGTTAAATCATGTGTGTATGATGATCTGCAGATCTCATAGACTATCATTGCAATTTGCAGGAATGGATTTTGGGCAGGAACAGATCTTTTGCAGATACTGATCTTTTGTGTCTGTACAGCATCTGTGTGTGCAGCATCTTGCCAAGATTTTTTTCCTGATGTGGAGTTCAGCTCCATAGAAAAGACTGTGTAGAGTATGGCTCTCATACTACATGAAGGGTGGTAAGATTGGTCTGTGATCTTTCATTTTCCAAAGACTATGGTCTGATGTCTGTATGTGGCCTTAGGTGAAAGAAGGAATGTTTCACAACAGCTGAGATTTGATTCCTGAAGCTTAATTTCCCATCAATCAGTACTCCCAGGCTGCGCACACAGTCTGAGTTGTTCAGGTCTGAGCTCCCTATCCTTAGCGGTGTTGGTTGAGACTGGAGCTGCTTTGCTGTTGAGCCCTGGCCCTAGATAACAAGGACCTCAGTTTTGTCAGCATTAAGTTTTAGCCAATTATTATTCATCCACTCCTGAAGCTCAGCTAAGCATGCGTTTATTTGTGGAGTAGGGTCTGTGACGTCAGGTTTGAATGACAAATATAGCTGGGTGTCATCAGCATAGCAATGATATGTCAGGCAATGAATGCCAGATATTTTTCTTCAATCTTTCTAAAGATTGTATGGTGCGTGTTAGATTGCCAATTTATTAATATACACACCCTAGCAATTTTGTCAGAATATCCAATCATTTTTATGTGTGGTACATTGGTCATATTTTTGATATGTTACAATCAGTCAGAAAAAATGATTGCAATTCTTAAATTGAACAGATATTTAAAAAATTGTATGGTGTGTGGCAGGTGGCCACACACCATACAATTTTTTGGCCACCACACTATACAATTTTTTAAGACCCGCCGGCATCCCTGTTGCATCCAATCACAGTGAGAAGCAGGCTGTGTGGCTCTCCCTATTGGCTGCCTGGCGCTCCCCAAAGGCTGTCTGTCAAGTTACTGCACAGAGACGGCATGGGGAGAGCCAGTTATCAGCTGCTGTGAGCTGGAGAAAAAAAACAAACACTTTTTATAAATAAAGTGAGGTAATTACCGGCAAATTATAAGTCTGTAATTTACCTCACTAGTCGGGAACTGTGATTTTCTGCATGGAGATAGGTTTAGTGAATTGTAACTTGGGAAGGTGATCGGTAAAATCAGCTGTTTTGAGCATGACCGAATGCAGTAATGCTTTGTGAATCGAGCCCAATTTACTGTGCTTCATCTTTCACAGTGCGACGTTAAAGTCGCACGTTACAAAATGTTTTAACGTTAGCTAACGCACAGCAATATTAAGTCTGTGCAACATTCACAGTGCACACGTTGCGTTGTGTGTAACGTGTAGCAATATTTAGAAGGTGCTGCATGCTGTGCGTTTAGCAATAAATCTGCTGCGTTGTGTGTGTTGCACATGCTCAGTAATTTTTTTTTTAAATGTAACGCATGCGCCGTTTTCGTTCCATCACTGTGCGACGAAAACGGCGCACCAAACGCAGGGCTAAAGAATGTACTATAACAAGTTATAGTCTTTCAATGCATTGCATTAGGGGCACGTTATGCGACCTTAACATCAAACGCACCGTCCCACTGTGAAAGAGGCCTTAATGTCCTCGCATGACATGCTGCAGCTCAATAGCACACTGGCTGGCTGTGAGTCTGTGGCAAACAAACTGCTCACCCTCAGCTACTCCATACCTTCTCAGTCAGGACAGCAGTGCCACTTCCTCCCTTCTGCTGTGCAAGTCAAATGAAACATGATGCTGCTCTCCTGCCTCCCCCCTCCTCACTCACTGTCAGACTCCTCACACAGCACAACAAGCTGCTTTTCACCAATGATGACCTCTTCACCTCGCTCACTCTCCTCTCACTTCTCCTCCCCCCTCTGGCTGCATGCTGTAAATGCAAATACAGTGCGCCTGATGCAAATGTTCCACCTTGCTTCATGAGAGAACCGGCCCTGTCAGCAGGAGAGTCAGGCAACTGGTATTATTTTAACAGGAAAAATCCATATCCTTCTCAGTTTAGGTTCCCTTTAGAGGGGTGAGGTGGCAACACTGGTGACAGGGCAGCGCTATGGAGAGAAGTCCATTCAAAACAGAGAACATGTAAGTAGAAGGAGCCCACACTACACACTCTGGCATAGATAGAGTGTCAGCTCAGGTGTCGTCTGCACTGTGACAATTTGGCACTTGTTCAGGGTCCATGTAAGTAAGCACTTCCTGTATACGCACCGCTACTAGGCCACCACCACTCTCATGTCTTCACTGCGGGTCGCCGCTGGTCTGAGGTCTCAGTGCTGCAGGCCGCACCGGGCATGCAGCGAGGGCCACCCGGGCACAATGGGCTCTATTCACAATCACACATGCGGTTAGAGATTTTTTACCGCTATATTACTGCCGATAATTTCCGCATTTTTCCACATTCACTAAAAATGTTCCGCATGTTTACCACATGCGGGAACAATGCGTAAAAAAATTGGGAAACATGCGTAATTACAAATGCAGAAAGCATGCGGAAAAAAAGTGGCATAAAAAAACTTGTCCCAAAAAAAAATTAAAGCTCAGCAAACACAGCGCTCAAGGCTCCAGACTCCATTTAAAGCAGGGGTCTCAAACTCAATTTACCTGGGGGGCCGCAGGAGGCAAAGTCAGGATGAGGCCGGGCCACATAAGGAATTTCACAATCGCGGCGCATCGCCGCCTCTGCCCGCCCCTCTCACTCTTCCTTCACAGAGAGGGGCGGGGAGAGGCAGCGATCCGTGCGGCGATTAACGTCAGGAGGGGCAGAGCTGAAGCTGAAAGCTCTGCCCCTTCCAGGAAATGCCGGCGGATTGCCCCCCGGGCGATTTGGGGGCTCTGCAGCCCTTGTTTAGCGGCGAGGATGCAGCGGATTACTTGGGAGCACTGAAGCGAACTATAAGGAAGCTTTTGCCAGCGAGGGCCACAAAATATTGTATCGAGGGCCGCGAATGGCCCGCGGGCCGCGAGTTTGAGACCCCTGATTTAAAGGGACTCCGAGCAGTGCAGAAACTATGGAAAGATGCATATCATTTTAAAGCTCTCTTTCTCCTCTTTCCAATGATATATAAATCGCCGCCTTACGCCTTTTAGTTTTCACTATTTTCGCGATTGAAATTGCCGCGGCTGCGATTTCAATCGCGAAAATAGAGAAAACTAAAAGGCGTAGGGTGTTGATTTATATATCATTGGAAAGAGGAGAAAGAGAGCTTTAAAATGATATGCATCTTTCCATAGTTACTTGTATTACACAGGGCGACTTTTTCCTAAAGTCAGCAGCTCCATTCAGCAGGAAAAAGTCGTCCTGTGTAATACAAGTAACTATGGAAAGATGGATATCATTTTAAAGCTCTCTTTCTCCTCTTTCTGGCGGCACCTAAATCGTCACCCTGCGCCTTTTAGTTTTCTCTATTTTCGCGATTGAAATCACGGCCGCGGCAATTTCAATCGCGAAAATAGCGAAAACTAAAAGGCGTAGGGCGGCGGTTTATATATCATTGGAAAGAGGAGAAAGAGAGCTTTAAAATGATATGCATCTTTCCAGAGTTTCTGCACTGCTCGGAGTCCCTTTAAGCAAAATATATCACCAAGTACTAGTAGGTGATAAAAAAACCCTTTTTTTGTGAATTTTGATTTTTTGCGGGAACTAGCGACTTTTGCTGACTTTTACTGCATGTTTTTTTACGCATGTGGATAATTAATGCGTAAAATGTTCATGCGTGCAATTTTGTGAATGTCAAGTTGGTCTCATTTCAGTCATGAATTTACCCCAAGTGCATTTCCGCATGCAGAAAATGATTGTGAATAGAGCCCAATGGGCTCTATTCTCAAAGACTTCCCGCATGCGGTAAAGTACATGCGGAAAGTTTGCACCCAAAATACCGGCAAGTTGGAATTCTCAAAATGTTCCGCATGTTTTTTCCGCATGCGGAAAAAGTGTGATAAAAGTGCGGGATTCATGCGGTAAAATTTCCGCAAAAGTCGGTATTTTCCGCAATAAAAGATCAATTCTCAAAAATGTTCAGGCGCATCATTTCGTCGTTAATTACCGAATTTTTATCACCTACAAGTAGTAGGTGATATATTCCGCATCCCATTGACTTTAATGAAGTGTGGAGGCCTAAGGGCTGTGCTTGCTGGACTTTAACTTTTTTTTTTTTAACACTTTTTCATGCGACCTTTTTACCGCATCATTCCCGCATGAATAGCGGAAAATTGTATACTTACCTGCCGGTAATTTTCCTTTCCAGATGTGTCCATGGCAGCACAGTCGGGTTAAGTCCCCGCCCACTTGACCCCACAGGACCCTACCTATAAATTTCTCCCAAGACTCCCCCCCCTTAGTCTTTAAACTCGGACTCGGAATCACCGAATCTCAGGGAGGGAGCCCTGTGCTGCCATGGACACATCTGGAAAGGAAAATTACCGGCAGGTAAGTATACAATTTTCCGCTTTCCATATGTTTCCATGGCAGCACAGTCGGGAGATAACTAGTAACAAAAAACAGGGAGGGATGAGGTGCAATGCTGAACATAATTTTAATGTTACTTCACATTTAATACAGATGTGCCAAAACTCAATGAGGAATTTGCTGTTGGATCAACTTTATAATGTCTCATGAAAGTATGAGTGGATGACCAATTGGCCGCCTGACAGATTTTGTCTATTGGTACCTTATTAAAGGCTGCCCAAGAAGCAGCTAGTCCTCTTGTTGAGTGTGCTGTAATTTGTTCAGGGATGGCCAGACCCTTTGCCTTATACGCACACTGAATGGTCTTTACTAGCCACTGGGCAATTGTTCTTGTTGTAGCTGGTTGGCCTATTCTATACCCCGTGGGTATAACAAACAGCCTGTCTGTCTTACGAATTTCTTTCGTTTTTGCAAGATAAGTTCTGAGCGCTAGTCCTACATCCAAGGGATGTGGGCTTGAGCTGTTCTCCTCCCAAAACGTGGGCAAAGTCCAGTGCTGATTGAAATGGAAAGAGGACGAGACCTTTGGAATAAAGTGTTGGATTGGACGGATGACTACCCTATCTGGGTAAAAGTTCAGGAACGGTTCTTCACAGCCCAGAGCCTGGAGCTCCGAAACTCTTCTAGCTGATGACATAGCTATGAGAAACACGGTTTTGTATGTAAGTTGAAGCAGAGTACATTCGTCCACCGGAGAATAGGGTCTTTCCGACAACATATTTAGGACTAGAGGCAGCTCCCACTGTGGGAATATGGCTTTAATCGGGGGTTTCTTCTTTATCACGCCTTTTAAAAACTGTATTATAAGAGGGTGAAGGGCCCATCTTTGGTCTGAGAGAGCTGACAGGGCCGAGATTTGAGACTTCAGTGTATGGTAACCTAGATCTTTGTCTAACCCCGACTGTAAGAATGCCAGTATATGGACTACTGTCGGTGTGGTTGGATCAAAGTTGGAGATTTCTGCAAAGTCCTGAAACTTTGACCACACTCTTTGATATGCAGCTTTAGTTGAAGGTTTCCTTGCTGTCAGTATTGTCTCTATCACTCCTGATGAGCAGCCTAGTTTCTCCAGTCTCCCCCTCTCAATTTCCATACCGCTAGGTTTAGATTGCCTGGGTTGGGGTGGCAGATTGGCCCCTGCATTAGAAGATTTGGAATTAGTGGGAGGCGTAACGGCTCTTCCATCTTGAGGTCCCACAGCAGGGGAAACCAGGGCCTCTTGGGCCAGAATGGTATGACAGCTAAGAGTATTACTTTCTCCCGACATAGTCTCAGTAACAGCTTGTGAATTATCGGTATTGGGGGGAAGACGTACGCTGTCTGGAACTCCCATGGTGCTAACAAGGCATCTGTTGCAATCGCCGTTGTTGATTGATAGCGGGATATGAATCTGCGACATTTGCTGTTCTTCATAGTCGCCATCAAGTCTACTTGTGGAGTTCCCAGCTGTCTGCATATTGCCTGAAACACTTCCTCGTTCAAGGACCACTCGTTGTTGTCGATTGATGACCGGCTCAGGAAATCCGCTGTTGTGTTCTCCTTGCCTGGTATATAAATTGCTGATAGACTCCTGAAGTTGTTCTCTGCTAACTTGAAGATCGGGGCCACCTCCTCTAATAGTGTCCTTGATCGAGTCCCCCCCTGCTTCTTTACGTAGGCTACTGCCGTACGATTGTCCATCTGCAGTATGACATGTTCGCCTATCAGTTGATTGTGAAAGGCAGATAATGCTTGGTAAGCTGCTCTTATCTCCAGTCTGTTGGCCGGAACTGTACCTCCTTGTCTCTTCCACAGACCCTGTATATGCTGCTGGTGAAGGCATGCTCCCCAGCCTCTCTGGCTGGCGTCTGTTGTAACTATGATCCCTAAGGGCTGCTGGATGTCTAAAGGCACAGATAAGTTCTCTATCTTTGTCCACCACACTAGGCTGTCTCTCATGGACTGAGTTACCACTATTGACTGTCCTGTGTACCTGCCGCTCCATTGGGTTAGAAACCCAATCTGCCATGGTCTGGAATGCCACTGTGCCCACTTGACCATGGGGATGGTTGAGGTCATTGTACCCAGTAGTGCTAGGCATTGTTTGACCGTGGCAGTCGGGGAACATATCATGTTCAGTGATAGTTGAACCATCCTTTGTTGTTTTTCTTGTGGTAGACTTACAGTATTGAGCTTCGTCTGTATACGTGCCCCTAGATATACAATGTCCTGTAGTGGTTCTAACTGGCTCTTGTTGAGGTTTAGTTTCCAGCCGAATGTCTGCAACTGATGAATTAGAAGATCTCTGTGTTCCAGAATCAGGTCCTTGTCCTGGTGTAATAACAATAAGTCGTCCAGGTAGTGGTATAGCCGGAGGCCCTTGAGCCTCAGGAACTCCACTAACGACAATACCACCTTTGTAAATGTCCTTGGTGCTGTGCAGATTCCAAATGGTAGGGACCGGAACTGCAACTGTAAGTCTCCTACTGAGAACCTGAGGTACTTCTGATAGTCTGGGTGTATAGGTATATGAAGATATGCATCTTCTAGATCTATCGAAACCGCCCAATCTCCTGGTCTTATTACTTGTAGAATTGTGCGTAACGTCTCCATTTTGAAATGGTGAACTTGAATGAATGAGTTCAGTTTCCTCAGGTCCATGACTGGTCTTAACTTGCCTGTCTTTTTCTTCACTAGGAAAAGAGGTGAATAAACGCCCTGGCCCTTCTGCCCAGGTGGGACTGCACACACAGCTTTTTTCATAATTAACTCCTGAACATACTGTAGTAGTACAGCTCTTTTTTCCATATTCCTTGGAATGTTGGTTGGTTTGTAGATGTCCGGTGGGATTTTTGTAAACTTCCATCGATGGCCCTGAGTAATTGTGTCTATTACCCAGTGATTCTGAATGTGACCCGTCCAGATGTTTCCAAACTCCTGTAGCCTTCCACCTACTGGGCTCATCTGGACGGACTGTACATCAAAAGGGCTTTGTTTGTGTAGCTGGCTGAGGGGTCTTCTTCTGTTTATTCAGCCGCAGTAATGAAGACTGAGAGCTCTGCCAATTTTGTCTATAATTCCTGAACGGACGTGTGTTTACTCTGTTCTTGTATCTATTCTGGAACGTGCTTCTCTGGTAATTTGACCTTCGCTGGATACGATCTTGTGGGATAATTCCGGATTTTCCTCCGGTGACACGGCTAATCGCTGTGTCCATCTCATCGCCAAAGAGATTCTTGCCGTCGTACGGTATTCTGCACCAGTCTTGCTTGGAATTGGCGTCTGCCGACCAGTTCTTTAGCCATAGTGCCCTCTTTGCTATTACTGCATGTAACATTGCCCTAGCTGAACATTTTAATATGTCCACTGCGGCTTCCCCCATGAAGTCTGCTGTGAGTTTAATATCATCTAGGGCCGTGATTATGGCCTCCCTGTCTGCATCGGATCGTAAGGCTTCCTCTATATTGTCTATCCATACTTTTAGGGCTTCAGAAATCGATGTTAGGGCGATTGCTGGTTTACATGCCTCTCCTGATGATGTGTAACACTTCTTGAATTCTGCGTCCATTCTACGATCTAGTGGATCTTTGAATGATACTGCGTCTTCTCTTGGCAGAGTTATGTGTTTCGCCAAACCTACCACCGAGGCATCCACTTTGGGGGGTTCATCCAACGAGGTGAGCTTATTTTCTTCCATTGGGTAGAGTTTACCTAATTTATTCAACAAGACGGTTTTCTTTTCCGTTTTTTTCCACTCGTCCACTATGACCTGATGAATTGCGTCAATAAGAGGAAATGGTTTGGACGATTTCTTTAAATGTGCAAAGTATTCTTTTTGATTTGCTGAGGTGGATGGCTGTGGCTCTTCATCCTGCCACTGTAAGGCTTCTCTCACTGATGCAATAAAGGGTTGTACCAGGCTAAAGCTAAATCCAACCTCCGGTTGGTTTGTCTCCTCTTGCGACTGAGCCTGGTCGTTTTCCGGTACTGCATTTTCCGCAGGTGGAGTTTGTGAATGAGGTAGTGATGCGATATATTGAGCCATTGACTCCTGTACAGCTTCTTTGATCAATAGCGCCACGTCCTTAGGCTCTTCTCTGTCCCTCGACATTGAGCTGAAACAGGAATGGCAGACTTTTTTGCCTGGTATAACCCTATCACCACAAGCCCAGCATCTTCTTTCTGATGGCCTGTGATAATATCTGTCTCGGCTTGAAGATCTGCTGAGTCGTCTTCTTCTATGAGATGAACGTCTGCGAGATCGTGATCTGCTGCGAGATCGATCTCTGCTTGATCTTTGTCTGGATCGGGACCTTGATTTAGATCTTTCTTTTGGGGCGGCCGTCTTTTCCACGGATACTGCCCAGGACGGACCAGGTTGCTGCACCAGAAGTTCCTCCGGCAGGCTGCAACGATGTAATAATAGACAGTCAGTCTAGCACTCTTTTCCTGTAGGGCAAAGACTTACCTGATAAATGGTTCTAGCCTCTTACCTAATAACCTGAAACTGATCGATATGATCTTGCAGAACCTGTTCCATAATTACAGCACCTGCTGTAATGAAAGAAGAAAGAAATAATATATAAATGTAATATAATAATAGAAACACATTTCCCCCCCTTCTCTTTTTTTTTTTTTTTTTTTTATCCAAAATAAACCTACCTCCAGGTAAAAGGGTAATAATCTGTTGCTGTAGTTGGTGTGTGTAAATCCAGAGCTGCACTGTTAAGCTGCAGCACGACCTGCCTATTCTGACAGCAGAACACGACTGGCACAGAGCAGAGGCTTTGCTCTGCTCAAATAGCCCTCCTCCGCCCTCTACCCAATCAGGAGCGAGGGCCAGAGAGGCTGCAGCGACCAATGAGCTGCGCAGAGGAGCAGGAAGGGGGGCGGAACGGCAACCCGGAAGTGACATTCCGCATCCCCAACACGGAAGAGAGGCAGCCAGCATCTACCTAATGCTGGAGCGCACGCTAAGGCGTCCAGCCGCTCTCCGCATAAGGAACAGGCTGCAATACGAGACACATAGAGAAGATGTGATACAAGGCCATTATGGAGGATTTACCTCACCCTGGCCCCTACCTCCAGATCAGCAATGGAGTGCCCGCTCAGTAGCCGTTTAGACCTTACATTGGGGCCATCATACAGGAGAGGCTGAACCTGTATGGGAAGGTAAGAGGCAGTTATTTCCTACTTGTTCGTAGTTTAAGCATTGCAGGGTCCTGCAGGATTCGTGTGATGCCGAGGACGAAAAAAAGACTAAGGGGGGGGAGTCTTGGGAGAAATTTATAGGTAGGGTCCTGTGGGGTCAAGTGGGCGGGGACTTAACCCGACTGTGCTGCCATGGAAACATATGGAAAATGGCTGTTTCCGCATCTTTTTTCCCGCATGCGGCAAACATGCGGAAAATATTAGTGAATGCTGAAAAAATGCGGAGTTTACCGCTGGCGGGAATTTAGCGGTAAAATTTTGCGGTACTTTTGGCTCTTTGAGAATAGAGCCCTTTGTGATGGAGAAGTGTGGCCTGCTGACTTGATCAGGGAAGCTAGTGACAGACAGGGAGGAAGGGGGGCTGGGTGCCGCCTCTTGGAGGACGCTGCCTGACACAAGTTATAGAGGGGGCATCATGGAAGGTCCGCTCTGCCTCAACGTAGGCAAGTTTTTATGTCACTTTAAACATGTATATATAGTAATTATATGCACATGAGTATAGCAATTAATTTTTACATAATTAGCTGCAAAAAAATGTCATTAGCTCAAACCTATTACTCATAGACCATCGCTAGTCATAGATAGTGATTATGTCATTGCTGTACAGTAGGTCAGTGTGATGCAAAGAGGTCTAAAATGATGAAAGATTGTGCAAATTGTGTATGCAGCGCTGCGTAATATGTTGGCGCTTTATAAATACAATAAATAAATATGCAAATGTATGCAGGTTGAAGATCAAGCTAATATGTTTTGATTACAATTAATTTAAAGGGAACCGAAACTGAGAAGGATCTGGATTTTTCCTTTTAAAATAATACCAGTTACCTGGCTCTCCTGCTGATTCTGTGTCTGTAATACTTTTAACCACAGCCCCTCAACAAGCATGATGCAGATCAGGTGCTCTGACTGAAGTCAGACTGGATTAGCTGCATGCTTGTTTCAGGTGTGTGATTCAGCCACTACTGCAGCCAAAGAGATCAGCAGGGCTGCCAGGCAACTGGTATTGATTAAAAATAAATAAATATGGCAGCCTCGGTATACCTCTTACTTCAGTTCCTCTTTAATCAGCTCTGGTTTCCTTTAAAGGGGAACTGAAGTAAAAGGTATACGGAGCGGAGGCTGCCATATTTATTTCCTTTTAATCAATACCAGTTGCCTGGCAGCCCTGCTGGTCTATTTCTCTGCAGTACTATCTGAATAACACCAGAAACAAGCATGCAGCTAGTCTTGCCAGATCTGACTTTGAAGTCTGAAACACCTGATCTGCTGCATGCTTGTTCAAGGGCTATGGCTAATAGTATTAGAGGCAGAGGGTCAGCAGGGCTGCCAGGCAACTGGTATTGCTTCAAAGGAAATAAACATGACAGCCTCCATATACCTTTCTCTTCAGTTCCCCTTTAAGGATCTCCATCCTTATTGTGTGGCTGGGAGTAGATGATGGACAGGTGGGTGAGGAAGGGGTGGATCTTCTGATCTCTCAGCTCCCAATCGCCTTCTCTGTCAGAGGCAGGACTCCTCCCCAGCTCTGTCCTCTGTAAACTGAGAAGTAGCAGCACTTTGTGGAGGAAGGTTTTTTGGAGAGCACACACAGTACCATGGCTGGTGAGTAGCTTCACTTGAGATGAGATTAATAATTCCTGACTGCCTGCTGACTGAGTGCTGCACTGTGTATGAGGGGGACCTCTGTACTCTCATATGTGTGATCTCTGCACAGTCTGATCAGGAACAGGATCCCTTCTCTGTGCTGCCAGTAATAGATCTGTGTCTGCAGAGGGAACTCTATGTAACTGTTACACTGTATGCCAGTGTTCTACCCCTGTGTTTGTATCGCTCTGTTACATTGGCTTCCATTCACAATACATGTGCAGTAAAGGGCATTTGTAATGCAAAATTACCAACCGCTGTAATTACAGGTTTTTTTTTCCACATTGAGGCGAGGTTCACAGTAGGACATTGCCTTGTGGCGTTTCACAGCAACATTGCAACCCAACAAAAAAGTGGTAACACAGGTTATTGCTGAGTTACTGTTGCACTGTAAAGCATACAGGCAATGAAAAGTATGCTTCCCTGTACCTGGTAACGTGTGTTTAGAGGTAACACTGCAGCAGTACGTTACCATAACGCTACCATGCAACGCTAACGTCGCACTGTGCAGTGCATTATGGGTTTGTTATAATGCAGCTCTGCAGCGTCCCACTGTGAACCTTGCCTAACACTGCTAATCGCAATTCTGATTTGCGTTTTTTTTTTTTTTTGTTGTTGTTGTTTTTTTCCAATGGATGCTAGCAACACAAGCAGAAAAAACGCAGCATGCAGGACTTTTTTTAATTGCATTACAATCGGAATTAAATGTAGTGTAAGGCTGGATTCACACTATAAGCACTTTTGTGAGCACTTCTGAATGCTAGGTGCTTTTTCCCATTCGCTTTCATTGAAATCATGGTAAAAATCACGTAAAATCTTTATTTTATGTGATTTTTTTTTTTTACATGATTTTTACCGTGATTTTAATGAAAGTAAATGGGGGGGGGGGGGGGGAAAGCACTCGGCAATCACAAGCGCTCACAAAAGTGCTTCTAGTGTGGGTCCAGCCTGAGGTTAGGAACAGACTAGGCAGAATCACGTATGCGGTTTCCAATATGTGCTATGGAACACTTATATGTGATTCTGCCTAGTGTGTTCCTAGCCTAAAAGAGTTCACACAAAAATGTGGCGAGTACGAGTAAAAGTTGATAAAATAGAGGGTACTTATCCGTTAGCCGGGCGCATCCGGCAGGTGGCGCTAATTACTATTACCCCTCCAGGCCGACATGGATAGTAGGGAAAGATGTAACTCTGGTGGAGTTTTGTCGCCACCCAGAGGATGCGCCCGGCTAACGGATAAGTACCAAATAGAGCAGTAACATGGCAGGAATAGTGAAATCCCATTTAACGTTGATTAAAAATCCGGAATAAGTGCAGAAAATATTTTTTGTGGAAAAATTCCAAAGTCCAGCAAACATGGTTCAAAAGGCTCTAGGCTACATGTAATTGGATGTCAAGTGAAAAGTAATGCCAGGTGCTTGCAATAAAGTAATCATCAATTAAAAAATGCACTCTAATTATCTGATATTCGGTTACTAAGGGCCCATTTCCACTTGTGCGGTGCAAATTAGTCGTGGAAAATGCAAAACTAATTCGCACGCGGATGCAAATTTTACCGCAAATTCACGGTCGTTTTCGCATATGTTAGTAAGTATGCGCATTGAACCGTCAATGCCTGTGTGCTTTTTACATTGATTTTATGCAAAAATGCCCACAAATTTGCGTTAAAATTCGCATACGAAACCGCATGCGAATTTCCTATTAAATACATTGTATGCGAATTGCATAGCGGTATGCGAATTCTGCGGGGGTCTATCGTGCAGATTTTTTTTCTGCACAGAAAAACGCTTAGAAATCCTGACAAGTGGAAACAGGCCCATCCACTTGTATTGTCTATGCGAATCTGCATGCAGGAAACACATGCAGATTCGCTCTAGTGGAAACGGGCCCTATATGTGGTAACTCGTTCTGGCCACCTAGGTCATGGCCTAGGGCACCACAGGAGCAAGGGCACCAAAGCAGTAGGCTAAACTGGTGCAGCATTTGCAAGCTTGCAAATGCAGCAATGCAGGGAGCTCAACCGAGCACCTGACCACAGTACCCTGCTGCTAGCCGCCTGTGAAGCAGCCACCTTGCTCTCTGTGCACGTTTGCATTGTGGCCGGCAGCTATGGTTTGGGCAGCATTGGAGACGGAAAGGAAGAGGAAGCTTCTGCACTGGAGATAAGAAATGAGTGACACTGATGGCTGCTGCAGAGTAAAGCGAGCTTACTACATATACTGAAGGGGGGGAGGGATTGAAGGAGTCATCTGGCTACCTATACTGGAGGGAAGGGGGGAGGGGGTCATAAGGCTACCTATACTGGAGGGAGGGGGTCATAAGGCTACCTATACTGGAGGGAGGGGGTCATAAGGCTACCTATACTGAAGGGAGGGGGTCATAAGGCTACCTATACTGAAGGGAGGGGGTCATAAGGCTACCTATACTGGAGGGAGGGGGTCATAAGGCTACCTATACTGGAGGGAAGGGGGGAGAGGTCATAAGGCTACCTATACTGGAGGGAGGGGGTCATAAGGCTACCTATACTGGAGGGAAGGGGGGAGAGGTCATAAGGCTACCTATACTGGAGTGAAGGGGTCATAAGGCTACCTATATTGAAGGGGCGTGGCTGGTGACATTGGCCTTGGGACGGTAAAAAGTACAAATTTGGCCCTGCTTTTCTGCACCCCTTTAGATGTTAAAATCAGTATTCTAGTGGCTGCAGCACATCTAAGGGATGTCATAGATGCACCGGACAGAAAACCCAAACCTTTTCTCGCGCGCACACAGCTCCCTGCCTCACCGCTGCCCTGCTACACGCTTGTGACACTTAGGGCCCATTCACACTAGAAGCGCTTTTTTTGAGCAGTTTGCGATTGATTAGGGGTTTTTTTTTACCGCGATTTTAATGAAAGTAAATGGGAGCGATTTTAAAAAATGCTAATCAATCGCAAAACGCTCAGAAAAGTGCTTCTAGTGTAATTGGGCCCTTACCTACCAGGGCCTAGTGAACTGAGGCATGGTTGTTCAGTAAGTTACAGAACTTCTGCCTCCATGTAGAAAATCTTTAGTGAGTTTGGAAAAAAATTGTAAAATACTGAATGAGGTATTTTACCGACCAAAATTATTTTACCAAACTGCTTATTGTGAACCGAGCCCCTTGTATCAGTAACAGTGCCTCACTCCGTAATTTTCCTGTGTTGCAGTGTTATCCTAGTGTTGTATTATTACACCACTGTTATATAATCCTGTTGTAGCATCACGGTTTCCGTGGTTACTGTATCCCTGGGCACTCACTTTCTGCTCTGCACAGTTTTGGGTTTCACCATGACGATGTCTCATAGCAGCTCTGCTTGCGCTCTGATGTTTTACAGCAGATCCCATTTCCAAACATAAGTGCTTCCGGTCAGAAGATTCCATATTTAGCATCCGTGTTCCCTGATCCGGGGGTGGATTGAGGTTCTCGTGATGACGTCTCTATGTTGCTCTAGCTATCTTATTATTGCAATATTTCTGGCTTCGTTGTAACTTTTTATTTATTATTAATAAAGCGCCAGCACTTTCCGTGGCGCTGTACAAAGTAGGAAAACAAACAAGGGGTACATAATATACATCAAATATGGACTCTGGTACAAACAACTGGTGGTTACAATGACGGATGTAACATTATGAATAAAATGTATAACCTAATGTGAGCTATGAAATGAACAACAAAATACATGACACAAAAGGTGAGAGCCCTGCCCTTGCGAGTTTACAATGCAAAGGAAGGAAGGGGGGGGGGGGGGGGGGGGGGGCAAGAGGTGCCAGTTAAAGTGAACCTTAAGTCAACTATAAAAAATGAGATTTACTCACCTGGGGCTTCCCTCAGCCCCCAGCAACTGATCGGTGCCCTCGCAGCTCCACTCCGATGTCCCAGGACCTGCCGGCGAGCACTTCCGGTTTGGCCGTCACTGGCTGACAGGCATGGGAACGCGAGTGATTCTTCGCGTTCCCAGCCTGTATATCGCCCTCTATGCTGCTATTGCGGTCAGGAGGCCAGAGCAGGGCTGCGAGGGCACCGATCGGCTGCTGGGGGCTGAGGGAAGCCCCAGGTGAGTAAATCTCATTTTTTATAGTTGACTTAAGGATCACTTTAAGGTTATCTAGGGAGGAGTAAAACTAAAGCAGTTAAAAGGTAATGGTCTAAGTTAGAGCGTATGCTTGTCGGAAACAGTGAGTTTTGAGGAAACGTTAAAAGATTTCAAAGGTTGGAGAGTGACGGATGTGCTGTGGAAGGGCATTCCAGATGAGGGGTCTGGTACGTGAGAAGTCTTGTATACATGAGTGCGAGGAGGTAATTCTAGAGGAGGACAAGAGAAGCAATCGGAGATTGTGGTCGGTATCTGGAAACTAGTAGTGAGATGTACCTGGGAGAGAGACTGGAGAGCTTTGTAGGTTAGGTTTAAATTTAATCCCCTCGGTAATTGGCATCCAATGAAGAGCTTGACAGCAGGGACGGATCTAGGGGGGGGCAAGCGGGTCTCTTGCCCCAGGCGCAGTTTGTTGAATTCTTAAAAAGGCGGCAAAATGTGGATGGGGAATGGCAGTTTAGGCGCCAAAACCTGACCTTGCCCCAGGCGCAACTTGGGGCAACTTGGTCTAGATCCGTCCCTGCTTGACAGAGGAGCAGCAGAGGAAGCCCGAGAGGAGAGATGGATGAAACGAGCAGCTTTATGTGTATGGAGTGAGAGTTGAGTCTGAGTAATTTTACCCGCCCTTTCCTGGATCACTAAGCTGCCTTCATTGGCCAGCTATCACTATCGCTAGTCATGTGATATTGAAGACTAGGTGAGTGAACACTCAAGGTAACCAGTGAGTTGTTGATCATTCTGGCTTGCATACAATTTGCATTGGTT